>NW_015386421.1:3363865-3406250 GCF_001527695.2 Protobothrops mucrosquamatus
TGCCTGAAGGCAGGACAAGAAGCAACGGATGGAAACTAATCAAGGAGAGAAGCAACCTAGAACTAAGGAGAAACTTCCTGACATTTAGAACAATTAACCAGTGCAACAACCTGCCTCCAGAAGCGGTGAATGCTCCAACACTGGAAGTTTTTAAGAAAAGACTGGACAGCCATTTGTCTGAAATGGTGTAGGGTTTCCTGCCTGAGCAGCAGGTTAGACTCGATGACCTCCAAGGTCCCTTCCAACTTTATTATTATTATTATTATTATTATTATTATTATTATTATTATAATAATATTTGTTAAAATGTACTCTGTTCTACATGCAAAGCAAGCAATTCTAGATTTTCTGTTAACTGTCTAAAAAAACAATGTAATGCTATGGTCTAGTGCAGGGGTAGGCAATCTTGGCTCTTTTATGACTCGTGGACGTCAACTTGGCTGGCTCAGGAATTCTGGGAGTTGAAGTCCACGAGTTATAAAAGAGCCAAGATTGCCTACCCCTGGTCTAGTGGTTAAGGCACCAGGCTAGAAAGTGGGAGATTGTGGATTCTAGCCCCACCTTGGCCGTGGAAACCAGCTGGGTGACTTTCACTCTCATTCTCTCTCAGCCCAACCCACATTACAGGGTTGTTGTGAGGAAAATAGGAGGAGGAAGGAATATTGGGTGTGTTTGGCACTTTGAATTATTTGTAAAAATAAGGTGGAATACAAATAAATAAAAATATTGCTTTTATATTTTAATGAAAATATTACAAAGCTACATTACATTAATTGTTCCCTATCTATGATCTGCAGAACAATCCATCTACCAAACTGCAAACATCAGATTAAATGAGATTCTGAAATTCTCACTCAATTTGGAATTATCTCATTCTTATGAAATAAGAATAAGAAATTTAACAAGGAGTTTTGCCTCACCACCAACTCATAGAAATTGATTAGTCAAAGTGATCTTGAATTAAAGGAACTTTGCCAATTATACATAAAGGAGCATGCAATCTTTTTCATAGCACTGAAACAACATTTCAGCTGTATTATACTGCAGAAACACGTTAATAACACTGATTGCATTTGATACATCTGGAATAATCCATATCCTTAGAACAAAGATTGACACTCAGAGCATTATGTAAGCACAAACTTTCTAAGATGAGAATGATTTCCCAGTAATAAAAGAGTAAACTTCAGGATTTTGGGAGGAAAAATTCTGAACATTCACATATATCCATTTAAAAATACAAAGTAGACATACTCGTAAGTCAAGTGTTAAATTCTGAACAAAATTAAGGGACATGCTTGGCCAAAATATGACAGTTGTTTTTCCACTCTTACAGATACCAATACACAACATTCATGACATGTAATAAAATAAGAGTCTTCAATCCAAAATCTCTTTTTTTTGTGCTAGAATATCCAAAGGAAACCAAAATGAATTCAATGGGCAAATACCCAGCGTCTTCCAATCTGTGGAAGGTGTTGATGTTGTGCCACTTGTAGAACAAGTACTAGGACTAGTATCCTCTTGCTTTTTTGAAAAGCTATTTCCGGCTGATGGCACATTATAAAATGTTTCAGGAAGATCTTCATTATTGTTTACAAGTGGGCTGAACTTTGCTTTCATTCTACTTTTTTCATTCTTATAGTGTGCACTTAAATCAATATAGCATTTGTACATATGCCCCTTAAGTTTCTTATAATCCAGATGACTCAGTTCTTCTGGTAATGACAAAAGCAAGTCTAGTAGAACAGCCGACTCTGTAGAAAGCAATAAAGGAAGCAAAACGTTAAGTAGTGACTGAGAACTAATTCATGTTGCATTTAATTTTCTAATTGACATTTTTACAAGTTTTTTCTCCTATACTTCCCCAAAAGGTCTAGCAAAATAATTGTCATTGTTCACTCTTTCCTGCATCAACTGATTTGAATTTTAATTATCACCAAGTCTTAGAGATTTATGGTAATTTCTAACATGTTTGTATGAAAAGCTAAATGAAAACTATGGTCATTACAATAACAGCTATAATTTCCCTATTATATATGTAGAAAATTCTCTTAGCTCACTTCTCATTCGTATTTTCACACGGAGAAATTTGCATTTGAAAATTTTCCTTACTCTCTAAAATCTCAACCATTGTTCCATAAACATTGCTAATAAACAAGCATGTTTTATTTTGAGCTCATGAGGAGTAATTGGAACTTTAAACAAGCCTTTCTTTCATTTACTATCCTAAAAGTGCAAAAGTAGATGGCCCACAGAGCTGGCCCTAGAATATTGGATGGGAAATTATTTTAAAATATTTCAAACATACTAAAAACCTTGGAGACATTCAATACGTTCTTTTCAGGTCTAGGGCTTTTTCACTCCCTGCAGCATTTATACAATTTAAGTCTTCCTTCAATAAGAAACCTGAACAGTTTACAAAAATGAAATGTATTACAAAGAATAACATGATAGTAAAAAGCAGGTCTAGGAGCAACTAAAATTTAAAGATAGAGTAAATAAAACAATTATTGCCACAAAAAGGTAAACATATGTAATTCCAGATGCAGGAACAGCTCATCTTATCTTTTCATCTTGATCTAAATCCTGACTTACCACCAGGTGGTAGCTCTGGTGCTTTAGATCCCCGTGAAATCACTGAAAGATACTTGTATATCTTTTCAAAGTCCACATGTATTTCACCATTTTCTGCAGGGGTCAATTGCTCTACATCTGATGATACAGTTGCTTCCTCAGATTCTGTATTGGATTTCATATTCTTGCTAGGAACAATTGGGATCGTGCATTGAACAGCATTTCCTTCTACAGGCTTTGGTGGCACAGAGTGAAGCAAAGAGAGTGGCTCCGCAGATGCAATTGTTAAAACCTAATTAAGATAATCAGAAGAAAAAAATTTCAATAACTCAAATACCAGAAAACTAAATACTCTGTATTTTTGACTACTGCATCTTTGCTGGGAAAGATGAAAATCAAAGAATTGAATAATTGTAATTAGCAATGGTAGACTTGCTTGTTTCAAGAAAACGTTTGCATATCTAAACTTAAAGATCTCTCAAATTATTATTTTCATAGCAATACTTATCTTAATAAGATCATATTATAGAGAGGATACCACTGTTACCTGGGAAAAAGCAGCTGTTACTGCATCCTCAAGGCAACCTGTTAACTTCTTAGCTAAACGAATCCATATCTGGAATAGAGAGTATGACACAATACATGAGTATCTTTTGGCCTACTCGTCTTATCTCTGAAACCATACTTTTAATAATTTCAGACCTCTATAGGTGCTGGAACTGGGGCATCCTTCTGTTCGCATTGGCGATATCGATACCGTGCCTTGACTGCTTCCCTTGCCACACGTTCTTTCAGCTGGTCTACAAATACTAAGATCTGAAAAACATCACACATGAATGTTTAGAAGAAGGCAGCATTCTACTTTTAAAACAACACTGAAAATGGCTATTTTCAGAAAAACTGCAGTTTTCTTCCTGGTGCAAAAGAGAAACATTACAACCAGAGCAGAATCATTTTGTTTTCTGTAGCTTTGTGCTTTGTCAGTTATAGGAATAATTATATCCAACCCACTTCACGAATGCCCCCACCTGTAAGTTTTGCTGATTGCATTAACAAATTAGGACATCTACTGAACTTTACATTTTCAAAAATGGAGAACTAGAATCACCCATTAAGGAAAATTCTTTAGCCACAAACAATAAGTGTAAAGTGAATTCTAAGAGCCATGATGGTGCAGTAGTTAGAATGCAGAATTGCAGGCTAACGCTGTCCACTGCCAGTTCAATCCTGACCAGCTCAAGGTTGACAGCCTTCCACCCTTCCCAGGTTCGTAAAATGAGGACCCAGATTGTTGGGGGTAATATGCTGACTGTAAACAGCTTAGAAAGGGCTGTAAAGCACTATGAAGCGGTATATATGTCTAAGTGCTATTGCTAAGTATAACTCTCAAACTGTTTAAGGCTATGCTAGTTAAGCAAACTAGAACTCCTTATTAAGAGACAAAACCTTACTAATAGAAAGTTGGCTGTATTCAAATACCTTTTTTTTTGCCTTTTTTATCTCATGGAACCCATATATTTCATGGATATTTTGGACCTGAGAAATAATTGGTTCAAAGTCATATCTCAGAATTGTAATTTTGAGGATGAAAATATGGGGAGATTCCATGTATGCTGTTTGAACTCTTTGATAGAAAGACTGGATGGAAATGTAATAAATACACACAAACAGGAAGTCAAATATTTTTCTATTAACATGCTTCTGCTTTGATTTAAATTTGGCTTGCTGACAAATTCTTAAAAGTGGGAAAACTTATTCATGTTGTGCCATTTAGACATAAGAAAATATTGCTCTTTGACATTTAGGCTTCTTTTTCAGTTCAAGAGGAAAACCCTTATGTTTTATCGTTCAAAAGCTATATACACACTTAGCTGAACATATATTGCAAGATAGAATCTTAGTGTATATTCCACATTCTTTATGACAGAGACAAGGATTTATAATGAGTCCTCTCCTTGTTTTCAAACGCTTGGGGCTCTTCCATTTCATCTTTAAATGTCCTATTTGCATCATTCTAAGGTACTTGCCTGTCACTTCCAAACACACTTCTCAATTAGAAATAGATTATGTTCCCATCTTCAGGCTAGATCATTGGTATTATTATTTGGGCAGTTGAAACTCAAAAATGAGTTTCATTTTTAAAATGAAAAAAATGTCCCGATTAAATAGCGACTAGGATAACTGAATAACAGTTCAATCCATAACAGCAGGTATTTATAGAACATAGTATAAAGCAGGTACAATACGGCAAAGAAATAGGTACAGCATGACCTGTTGGTTGTTTCGTGTGTGTGTGTGTGATTTTATCACAATCTAAATAGTCACTAGCAGTTTCTCTGTTCCCACAATTTCTTCGGATATTCCCGTCTTTCGTTTTAGTATGACCCCCATCGAAGCCTTTTAAATTATCCCAACCCACAGACTGCGCCTAAACCAGGGGTAGGCAACCTTGGCTCTTTTATGACTCGTGGACTTCAACTCCCAGAATTCCTGAGCCAGCACAGCTGGCTCAGGAATTCTGGGAGTTGAAGTCCACGAGTCATAAAAGAGCCAAGGTTGCCTACCCCTGGCCTAAACCCACCTCGTCTTCGTTTCTGGAGGGCAAGTATTTCTTCAGCTGTTCCGGTCGCAGCGGGCCCGGAGTCTGAGCTTGAGCTCTCAAAGCCTGGAGAAGACGTCGCTTTTCTCGATCCGTCCAAACCCGGCTTGCGGGGTCCAGACGGTAGCGAGCGGGCGCCGAACGCAGCCTTGATGGTGGCTTCATAGCTCTCCCTCCTGAAAGTCCAGGCCCCAAACTAAGAAAAGGCCAGAAAAAGCCGCTTCGCCTTCCCGCGAAAATAAATTTCGCCGCCCCCTTCTTTACTCTTCCCGCCCACGCGGCTCAAGATCGCATTTCGTATACAAATTAGCAATACTTCAGCAAGCTACGCTTTCCGAGACTCGCATTCTGATGACGTAGACACCTTACGCAACCACCGGCGACCAGAAGGAGGAGAGGGGGCAGGTGACGTAGCCGCTTCCAAAGGAGGGACGGGGCCGGTAAAGCGGCCGCCGAGTCACAGAAGGGTTTGAGTGGTAACTAAGGAGGATGCATCGAACGCCTTTCTTCCCTCTCGTTACCATGGTGATAGAGTGGGAACGCCCTCCGGCACGGAGCAAATTGTCCTCGAGCCTGGCTACATGTCTATGCCAGGTCGAGGGGTTAGAGTTGCTTTGGGTGTCATAATCCTCTTTCTTTGTCAGAGACCTGGTATGGAGATGGACTGCAGTGAGGTGGCCGACCCTAGAAGGGTTCCCATAGTTTGGAGGCTGGGATTCTGGAGGATGTAGAATGCCTTGAACAGAACAAAGCCTTTAGAGGTCACTACCGCTTGGAAAATCTCTGGCTCACGGGTTTGACGTTGGGTTTTGGTGAATACGTAGTAGCCCACGGCCCACCCACACCGGGTAACCGACCCACACCGGGTAACCGACCCGCACAGAGAACCCACCCGCACCGACGCCACCATTACCGTCTGACCCACCCTGATTTTTCAAGTTAGTTAGTTAAGGTTGAAACCAAGATTTTTTTTTCCTGTGAGAAGTTGAAATTGACTGATTGATTGAACCTTTTTTCTTTTTTTTTGCACACGGCGGCGGAGGCCTAAAGCGAAAAGGTTTTATAAAACCCAGCTGAAGGCCTAGAACTGAGGCGACGGCACGCGTGCCCACAGAAAGGGCTCTGAGTGCCGCCTCTGGCACCCGTGCCATAGGTTCGCCACCACTGCTTTAGAGTTACAACTATATAGGGCAGTGATGGCGAACCTTTTAGAGACCGAGTGCCCCAAAACTGGCCCGGCCCCCGCTCCACCCCCTGCCGTGCCCCTGCTCCGTCCCCACACTGTCCCCCACCCCGCCTGCCCGCAGGGCCACTCACCGCCTCCAGAGCCCGCCACAGATTGTCCAGGCAGCCCAGCAGCGCCATGGCAGCCACACTGCCCGCACCCCGCAGCATCAACTGTGCGCGATGGGGCATGAGGGCAGAGTCTTGTCTACACCGCCTGGCTGCCATGTCCTTGGCCGCACTGCTCCACGTGGGCCACGCTCAGGGGTGACTCCTCCAGGGGGGCCGCTGGTGAGGGGGTCGTGGGGGGAGACGAGGCTGGGGCAATGGCACTTGTGCCCACAGAAAGGGCTCCGAGTGCCACCTCTGGCACGCGTGCCACAGGTTCGCCACCACTGATACAGGGCTATTGTATAGTAAAAATGTGGTAACTCTAGGCAAAAGATACAAGGTGCAGCTTTTGCCATTATGGTGCCTTCATACCGATGAGCAGTATTTATCAGTAATTTAGTTTTGTTTGTTGTAAACATTCAAAAACGATTTGACTGGCCATTAGCAGATGAAATAGACCAATGCTCCTCTTGGCTCCCAGGCAAAATGTCTGTCTGCGTTATTTCATGAAAAATTAAGTTTGATTGAAATCCTAAATCACAGATGTGTAAGATTCAATTTAGAAGCTTAAAGCACATCAACTGAAGCAAGAGCAATTGAAAGGAGAGAGGTGGGAGGTAAAAAGTAAAGTAAAAAGTAAAAAGGAGGTACAGCTAATAGGAAAATGCTAATCATTTATTAAAAAAAATATTCACTCATGAGCCATACTTTGAGCAAATGCTCTAACACATAACATACAGACTTTCTATAAGGACTATATATTTGTAGTCCATTCAGTAAACATTTAGAAATTTGAGAGCTACCCAGTTATACAAATATTTGTATCTGTACATTTGCAATTTTAAGAGCATAGGAGTTCATATTTCTTGGCAAATAATGATTATAGTTGTGCTACCATCCCTTCTGTTTTAAAAGACACTTAAATTGTGTACACAAAAATATCACCCAAACTAAATATTTGTTGATTTACTTTAGGTTCCCTATGCCATAATAGTGAAAATTATAAGCACAAACTTCCTAGTCAAGAAAATTCTTATAAAGTGATTCTGAATATTAATAACTTGGGATTGATAGATTCATAATCCAAAGAAATCCCACCTTTAGATACTCTTATTGACATTGGGGGGGAATAAAAGGTTGGTTACATGAGGTCACAGTTATACTTGGCATAAGATATATGAACTCACAGTAACTGTATTTGAGATCTGTTCATTACTCTCTGTTTTCTTAATTTTGGTACATTGCTACTTATAGTATTGCTATTAGTTTCAGTGAGCCATTTTTCAATCACTGATGTAACTTTGCCAAACAACAGATTGAAAGTGAATGCAGGGAGGCAGTGATGGAAGCAATACAGTAAATACACTAAATGTGATTTGGTGACCTGATCCCCACTGATTATGAGGAAGCTGTGTTGAATTCAACTAGCTGTGACTCCTGATTTGAGACTCACTGTATTAGAACAAGGCCAATTAAAATTAATATATTATATTGGTTGTTGTTAAACTGGGAGTGAGAAATCCTTATAAAATTGGGTTGTGATCCAAGATCTGATATTATATCCTGATTTACTTTTACCTTACTCTAGATTGTTGGTAGGTGTGAGCTAGCTTTCAGGAGTTTCAGCGCACCATTATACTGGAAAAGGCAGTTTTGTAAACATTGAAATAAAGGTACTTTGAATGTAAAATAATTTCCAGCCATAGCAGCTTGCTAAGATTTTACTTCGTTTTTCAGGCTGTGCACTCTTTCTTGATTTGTACAAATCTGAGAATGAAACTTCTTCAGGGCAGGCATCTGTTGAAGAGGAAGAGACAGGTAAAAAATTAATAAAGATGAATTCCATTTTTTCATAAATATTTTGAGATTTCTAGCAATAGATGGGGGTATTTAGCTTTTCCACATATGTAACTCCTGAATATTAAAGTCTTAAATCTCTAGTTATGGCATCATGTTCTGTCCAACTGATCTAGTCATAAATATAGGTATTATTTAGAACTGTACATTAATACAGCAGAAAAACCTTGCCATCCTACTCTCTTAGGACTCTACATCACTTTTATTTCTTTCAGAACTCATTTTTGTCCACATTGGTGCCAAGGAATTCACCGTACCATGCAATCCTGAAAAAACAGATGCTATGATTGGTATGAATTCTACCTACAAATGGAGCCTGGAAAATAGAGGTTAGTTAGACTTTGTTGCTCAGGGCTGAAGATTTCTTTATAGAGAACAAACTTATGATGGAGAAAATAGCATTTTTTTTCTTGTGGAGATATCTATGAATATGTTCTGGCTTTCAATGCTTTTTTAGATTACTCTGCCTCAGAACCATAAAGTAGATTTTTTGAGAACTGAATTCAAATATTTTATAAATATTTTATAGTAGGAATAAATTCCAAGTGCCTATCAGATCTGCCTCAGTCTGATCGCCTAGTGAAGTAAAACTCTCGACTCCATTTGTTTGAAATGAAAAGGCACTTTTGCTAAGAGATGCTGATTGCAGTAGAGTCAAACGAGATGTAAAGTTCCCACGCACCAATAAAAGACTAACCTCTTGGTTCCCCTTAGCCCTCCTCCCATGATCCATCCATGTGTAGCCAATCTGGCACTACCAAGATGTTTTGGGAAACACCGAGATGTTTGAGCTGGTAAAATTTCACTCTCAGGGTAAACTGCCTTGAAGATGCCAGCGCACCATTACGAACCAGATTCCAAAATGCTCTGTTGTTCCTCAATTGTCAATCCCCCCTCCCAATTTCCCATCATCAAGGTATACAACTTTATTGCCCATTTGTTCCCCCCATCCCTTCCTTGATTGATGTCAGAACGCCAGCAAGGTGCCAAGCTGAAACTGGTGGATCTGACAGTGCCTTGCATGTAGCTAAACAAAACAGCAGTAGCTAAGTTGGTGTCCTTCAGATGCCTTGGTCTTTAACTCTTAAGATATCTGATGATTGGTCATGCTGGTTAGGACTTTTGGACTTCAGAATATCTGGAGGGTTGTTTTTAAGACTGTTAAAAGATTTGAACTTGCTAAATTAACTTAGAACAATTTTTTTCCTATTCTAGTTTAAGAATTGACTATAAATACAAATTATAGGAGGCATTACACACCCTTAAAATATATTATTAGATGGTCTTTTTAGTTTGTAGTTGTTTCCAACACAATATTATTTCTGGATAATACCCACTTAATTACTCAATCTCGACAAAAGTTTTGAGGAGATGGAAATATCCCATAACAACCTTTAGTATTTTTTCTAATTTTATTTTCTGTGAAATGTGCAACATAATAATTTACTGTCAATTTACTGTAACAAAAGATATGAGTTCACTATCAGGTTTCTACAAGAAAACAAATAGGCATTCAAGGATAAATTCAGAGAAGTAGATTTACTAAAATAGTTATGAAAGAATTCCTGCAATTGCTGTGTATTAAATGAGAACCTTATTTATGGTGTATTCAAAGTTCAGATATTATACTTGTAATATAATGCATTAGAAGCTATTCTCTTTGGATGGTTTTGTCTGTCCCTTATTCTGATAATAGATGGATCAGGTACCAGGCTGATCAGTTGTATTGTATAACTTGTTCTCACATATGCTTTTTTTTTGTATCAGTATAGTTTAAAAGTGTGGAACATAACATTGGCTGAAAAAGTAAACACAAGAAAGAATTTTGAAAAATTATTTAAAGTTTGCTATTTTTACAATTGCTTTCAAATGTTTAGTTATATTAAAGTAATTCCCAATAGATTATCTTTATCATTCTATATGCTTCTTTTCTGAGCAGAAATACTGAATGTAGATGTTTTAAATGTTGTATCTCTCCAAAAGATTACAAATATACAACTGCAAATATCTCTGGAATCTTTTGTTGTTGTATTTTATTCTTCATGATATTTCTTTCAATGTGTTGTTAATGTGTTGTTTATATAAATATATAACTTTAAATGCCTGGAGGGCACATAGTTTACTTACTTCTTCCTTAGACAAAAGCACAAGTGTCTAATGTTTGATTTGCTAATAGTTATGTGTGTCTGAATGTGCACACACAGAGAGATGGAAATTACAGCCTAGAGAAAGAAATTCAGTTTGTCAAGCCAATTTCTTAAGAAGTGCTGATGGTAGTGCTGTAGTTACACTAACTACTAATGGACTGCCCCATTAACTTTCTTACATTGTGAAAGTTTAATGTTGTAAACTGTCAGGAGTCACCATGTGTGATTTGGGTAGCCATATAAATTTATTTAAGAAATGGAGACTTCTGGACTTGCATCATAGTGATGCGGCCGAGAGATTGCAGGGTTCTGCACCCCACGGCTGGTTTCACCCTGCCAGGAGACCCTAAATGGGTCTAAGTCGCCCCAGAGAGGCAACCAAGAAGGAGGGGCCCCTCGCTGATCGTGGAATGACGTTGATCGATCCAGGGGAAGCCCTCCAACCCGATAGGAGAAAGGCTACACACACCTCGCTGACTTGCCCAAGCTACCGGCAACTGAAGTCCAAAAGCACTAACCAGAACAACGTTGAACAGCGTGCTTGGAACTGGGTGAGAATATCGATTTTCTCTCTCCTATCTTGTAACTGATTTCCTGGAAAAGATCCCCAAGAAGCAAAAAATCCTTCAAAAGTGAGAAGGGAGGGGATTACACCCCCACCCTTCCATAGACGGAAGTGGTGAATTAATGTTTATGGGGGACAGAAATATATTGAAATGAAGTTAATAATATTACAATCTGGATAAATCTGAAAATTATGAAAACTATTAAGATTTCACATCTGAAAGAGTATTGATGAAATTATAAGAAAATAATTCTTTGTCTTAAAAGTTGGAAAATGAATAGATACTGACATCTAGTGGAGGATTAGAGCATAACTACAGCTGCACTGACTCAGAAATTGGCAAGCCGTCCAGAAATAGAAAAAACATGTTCCTTTGAACCTTAGTGATTTTTAGCCAAATAAAGAACAGCTAGAAACAGAGGAAAGAAAATACAATAGGGCCATCTACTACAGAATGTGAACTACATTTGTTTTAAAAACTGCTGACCTTCTGGGACTATAAATACTCACTGAGCTGTGATTTCTAAGTCCAAGAATTGTTTGCAGAGTAAGAAAAACCTTGACTTTTGGCTAATCTTCTAGGGGGGAATTTACTGGAAAGCTTTTAGGTGGCTAAACATTCTAGACTGTAATTTTGGCTGGTTGATAATTCTAAGACCCCTGAATAGAAGAACTGTTATAAAACACTGCTTTGAATGATGCTTTGACAATTGGAAACACATTGGATTACAAAAACTATATATAAAGATAAGAACTATATAAGATTTGGTTGTTTGGATTTTAAGATTGGCTGGTTTGATAAGGCTAATCACAGAGACTATGGTACTGGTGAAAGTCTATCTGGAGGAGGGAGACAAAATGGATGTTGCATACCTATCTAAAAGTGATAGGAAACCACATCTAATATTCCCTTCTGAAGGCCCTAGCCTGGAACATCAGAGAACTGCAGGAGCAATACTCCAAGATAAGGCAAATACTTTCCAGGAGGAAATGTATGCAATGCTGCGACAGATTCAAATGACAATGGTTTCAAACCACGATGAGATTAAAAACAACTTTGATGACATAAAATGAGCACATCTTCAACCTAAACTTACAATTAAAAAACTCTCAGAAAACAACGATAAAGAATGAACAAACAAATCAGATAACAGAACACAAACCAGAAGAAAGTGACTTAAATAGGGAAGCTATAAATAAAGAGAATCACAACTTAACACAAACAGAAGAAAATCTATAAGACTGTGCTACAACAATGAAAATGGAAAACATATTTTATCTTTCAGGATTTCAAAACAAATTTGAGAACAAGAAAGAAGATCTAACAAAATGGATTATAGAGCTGCCAGGAGAATTATTAGAGTCTGGGAGACAAAAAGCATACATCCTATTCAACGTGTCTTTCTTACTCCCAACAACACTTACAAAAATACAGGAATCCCCTGGCAAGCGGAACATACTGACTTGGAAAGCTACTTGGCAAAAGGCTAGAATTAGATTCAAGAGATTTGATTTGACTTACCAGATGGAGTACTACTGTATATGATTAAACACTTGTTTGAATATAGTTAAAAGAATAGATAAATTTTGGATACAAAGGGGCTCTACAGTAAGAGGGATAAGATATATAGGTAGTATAGTATTTTTTATAATATGTGAAATGTAAAAATATTGGGACGGTGTATGTGAATGAAAAGTTTGGATATTTAATGGTAGTCAATTTTGAGAAAATTATGACTGATAAGAATGATTTGAATACTGAGGGGGAAAAGCTTTAATCTTGAAAACAGGACATATAGTGACTTAATAAGATGACTTTTACAAATACAATTGAAACATAAGCCAGAAAAGATGTTATATATGGATGTTATTGTTATTTGTACAAACAAAAGAAAAATATTTATATCCAACCTTGTATGTATTGAAAATATTAAGAATTATATTTGTTTAATGTTGACAAAGGAGAATACTACTGGAAGAAGAGAAGATCAAGGAAATATACTATTAATTAATATATTGATTATGGAATTATAGAAATTAATCATTGATTGTTTTTAAATATATGAACCCAGACAAGACACTGTTTACTAAGCACTAAAGATTGTTATAGTAAAAAATCAATAAAATATATTAAAACAATATTTAATAAATGAATAAATAAAATTTCTAGTTCAGTGCAGGGGCTTTGGCTGATTGACTAAGATGAAGTTGCCATTGTCAAATGATAGGACTTTGCTGTCTGCTTTCCAGGAAACCAAACTGTCCTTTCTGGTGCCTCCCTGATTTTGCATGAATTTCGTGCTGAGGACAGTGGACGCTACACCTGTTCCATCTCTTTCACAGAGGAAGACCAGCTCCATACTGTGACTTTCTCTCATATGGTGGTGGGTGAGTATATCACTGCTGTTATGAAGGATAGATAAACAACAGGGAGCTAGTGTTATGGATGCTTGATAAGAAAACAACATTTGATTTGGTTTATTTGATTATATGGAGAGATTGTGGAAGAAAATGTTCTTTAGAAATAAGTGAGAAGAAAACAGTTTTCCCATGGCTGGATCCTCTAGCCAAATGCCAACATACCTTTTCAATTTTCTAAGAATTCATTATTCTTTCCAGAATTTAGAGTCTGATCATTTCTTCCCGATTGCTGTGATGTGGTGCAGGCCAAAATATTTTGATTCACTATCCTTATAGTGGAATTTAAATTTAAATTTGTTCCTTTCCTCAGGATATCACATACGTGGAGAATTACAGGTCCTCCTGATTTTTCAGAGCAACTCATGTGATAATTCATTGACGCATGAGTTTGTGAAGATCCTACACACACAACTGAGTCAATTGGTGTCCCACCTACATTGTGAGCTCCTTTCTGAAAGCACCACTTGCTTTCCTACTGTGGAGAAGCCTTTAGATGAGTTCAACCTCCAAGTAGAGCTAAAAGGTCAGTGCCAAAAAGGGATATGGTTTGGAGGCTCCCATATGAAATCAGGAAGATAGATTTCAGTTGTACTTTGGGGAGAAAGTGAAGTTTAGCATAGGAAAGATTCATGCAGAAAAGAAGATTTTTCTACTTTTAAGTTTGGCTTTCAAACTTTCAGAGGTAAACTTTCCCTGAAACCACTGTCTACTACTCATAATAAATTTTGGGTTAAGAGTTGCTTTCTTGGAGTAGTGGAAAAGCTCTTGTTTGAGGGACAAGGACTATTATATAAATATATTATGAAGTAGACAACTTCATAATATAGTTTAGTCACTGTAATTTTTCATGCTGCATGCAAACTGCATGCAAGTAGTATACTGTCAGTTGATTTTACAATGCACTTCTTCTCCAAAGAGCATAGAACATTGTCCAAAAAAGATTGTAATGAAAATACATATTATTTTGCAATATTTCAGGGTGTTTGGATTCTGTGTGTGGATCTAGCGGTTAGAGCAGATCACAAAAACAGTAATGTATTTTTGTTTTCCAGTAACTCCATTTGGAAAGGGCTGGGATAAATCCTGCTACCCTCAGGTTGATTCAATGGCATTAGAATGTTACCACTCAGCAATCCAGAATAATCTACAGGAGGTTTGTAATTTGTCCCACTAGGTTTTGGAGCTAGTTACATTTTCACCAAATGCATGCTAGGAAGCTTATCTTTTAAAATGCAACAAGAGATTTCATGTACTTGGATCAACCACATCTGGCAAAGGTCAAACGGGATGCATCGCTTTTTATTCTGCTCTTGTCACTCCACTTACACCTAATCAGAATCTGTGAATATGCATTTTGAATCCACAAACTAATAGTTGATACTTAATTGATCTATGGTGGTGGGGCTATTAACTGTGGGGTGGGAATCAAGAACATCAAACAGCAAGTCTGTTGAAGAAGTTGATGTGTGCTTTTATCCACAAGACAATTGGTATACAATTAACCAGGTTTTGCCTGCTCACTTTTATGGAATATACATGACATTACCAGCAATTGCTGACCTTCTGAATTTTCTGTTCACTTGTTTTTTTTATTTCTTTTTTCAAGTACACACACACCACACTCATAGGAAAAGCGATTATCTGTTTCATTTTGTGGCTCCTAAACTTTTCTTTTCTTGACCCATTGCTCTACAGGCCAAGGAAGCCATGACTGAATTTATGGATAAGAATAAACACTTTTCTCTGGAAACAACAAATGATTCCCATGTTTCTTTTGTCAACACCTTTTTCAATTTCTTAGAAGATGGAAAGTGCCAGGATGGTTATGGACAGACACAGGCGCTACAGGCACGCTGTCCCGACTGCTGTAGTGAGTGAAGCAGGTGATCCAAAAGCTACTGCCTCATCTGTCTTCAGACATTGTCTTTGGTCTATAACAGCGGTTCTCAACCTATGGGTCATGACCCCATTTGGGGTCGATCGACCATTTCACGGGGGTCGCCAAGCAAGGCTGTCCACCATTGTTTTTGTCTGCCATTTTTCCCCTTTTCTGGCGGGTGCCTTACCTCCCTTGGGCTGGGCCAGCTGGTGGTCGGCCTGCTCCATCTCTGCCGCTTGCCAGCTACGCCTCAGCCGGCGCAAGGGGCGGAACCATGCATGTGCGGCACTCCCGGGCAGGGAAAGTCCTCGACTTACGACCGGTTGGGTAGTCCTCAACTTACGACTGGTTTAGTCCTCGACTTATGACCGGTTTAGTCCTCGACTTACGACCAGTTGGGGGTCGTGGCATTAAAAAGGTTGAGAACCACTGGTCTATAAACTGCTGTTTCTCTGTGTGCTGTGGGAAGTCTTTTACACATTCTGTTCCTATTCATTTGTCTTGTCTTTTTCATATAATGTTTTCTGAAGCTCTGTCAGGTGTATCTTGGAACCCATGCAGATTCTGTCCAAATGTAGGGGCTTATCTATTTATCAGCCTGTACTGAGTATGATTCCTCCAAATCAAGACTTTAAAAAAAATGTTTAGAAGAACTCAGATTTTCTAAAAAGATAGATTTGATGGGGATCACCCTTATGTGGTCAACTTTGAAATTCATCTTCTCTGCTCCCCCCCCCCAAATTAAGTTAATGGAGAAATGACATTTATTCTTTTCACTTTACCCTTTATCTGCCATTTTTCTGGACAGCTTTGTGCCCTCCTGGAACATACAGTGTGGCTACCACTGACAGCTGTGTCCTCTGTCCAGTTGGGAGCTATAGCTTGCACTATGGGACAGTCCTTTGTATTTCATGCAACCACAGTTGGCTTACCTCACATCCTGGTGCCAGAACATCGGCAGACTGCATGAATGTGAGAGGTATGTATTAGATTGGATATTTCCTTAGAGTCCCATTTTAGGCAGCAGTTATTGGACAGTCAGTTTTTGATTATTTTTTTAAAATACAAATACTACCTTTAGAAGGAATTTTCAGGACTACAGCAGGAAAAGGATTCATTTTTTCTCTCTTGTTTTCAGTCATAATCATAAGCAACCCCATCGCCCTACTAATGTTAAGAACTCCATGCTAAAAGCCTAAATGTGGTTAACATTTGGGCCTCGTTTGGCCTCCCAAACAATTTATGTTCTTTCAGTGACATAAATTGAAGGAAGTGGCGAGATAGTCCATCAGTCTGTGGAATATGGGATGGTTATGGAGGTACCTGACAAATACAGTTTCCAAGACTCTAACTTTTTTTTGCAATTCTGTTTATAAATAAATACAAACATCTAGTTTACTCTCCTAGCTGCGAATCTTAACACATGTGTAGTCTTGACACATGGGAAGAACACTAGGTTTGGGAAGGTTATATAGTAGTAAGTGGAAATGAAGTGTAGTAGGTGAACATATAAGAACACATGTAGATTTATGTACCCTTGTTTCCTGTTTCCCTTCTATATATAATACTTAATTGGGATAGATGCTATAATTGTATAGGAGGCTTGACTTTAGATGCTGAGGAACTCTTAAATCTGTTTTCATATAGTCCCTCCTTCACGTCGATTTTCTGTAGTGATGATGGCCTTTGCTGTGCCTCCGCTTGGTTGCCTCTGTCTCATTGTGCTGTAAGTTCTGACTATTCTTATTTCCTATCTTATTTCATTCTTGTAAAATTTGGCAGGCCAGATTTATGGATGGGTAATCAGGTTAAATTAATCAGTCTAAAGAAGGGTTATGATCTATTTATAATGACCTAATCAGGTAATTTAGGTATAATTACCTAAAACTTTCTTTTAAGTTAGCAATTACACAATTTTTTTAGTATATCATATTTCTCACTATGCTTTGTAAAAGATTACATACAGTGGGTCCTTAGAGAATTGAAAAACACAACTCATAGGAAAGAGGATGTTGTTCCTTTCCAGGAAATTGATTCCATGTTATGAAGATAAGTCTCAGTGTTTTGGCAAAACAATGGTGTGGATGTCTTTTAGGGTTCACATGTTTCTAGTTAAGTGCTTCTCTGTCCATCTCTTGCAGCTGTTGCTATTGCTTCCGTCGTCGCTGGCAAAAACACCATTCTTCTACTAAAGTTAATGGACAGACCAAAGTACAAGAAGAAACTCCAGCTTCTGATAATGACACTGCCCTTGTAGCCACTGAAGAACAACATTCTCCCCCCTTGCCTTTTTCTACTTCTGAATATCCCAACAATGAAGGGGGCATGTCTCCACGTCCTTCCAAGCTAGGACCACTGGCTCTTCCTGGGTTGGCAAATCCTGGTGCCAGAAGTCTTTTGTCGTCATAGCTTTAACTTGCTTTGAATGATAATTCCCAATAAATTATTATCCAGGAAGCAGCCTTGGTCCTATTGTCCACTAACTACCCTATTCAGACTTTTCATTTTCTGTGGTTTTCTTCTGCTGTATTTTTTGCAAATTTATTTCCATATCAAGAAGGTTAAAGATGATGTATTCCTTATTAACCACAGCCCAACCTTTTCACCTATTGTACCACTTTAGGATATGGCAACATCCGAGTACCACCAGTCACCTAGCAAGGTGTCAAAAACTTGATGACCAAAAAAAAAAAAAGGAAAAAAGTGATAAAGTACAGGTAGTCCTCAACTTACAACAGTTCGCTTAGTGACTGAAGTTACAATGGCCCTGAAAAAAGTGCCCCCCAAGCCACAGCCAAGCAAGACACCTGCCTGCCTGCCCGGCGGCGCTCTTCCTCCTGTCCGAGGTTTTCATTGTTGTGAGCGTTTCTCTTGAGGATTGGCAGTGGGGGTGGGGTGTGGGGGTGTTTGGGTTTGATTCCCCCCCCTGTCTGCTGGGTGGTTGCAGCAGGTTTTGGTCACTTCACAAGACCCTGGGACACTGTGACCGTCATAAATATGAATCAGTTGCCAAGCATCTGAATGTAAATCACAAGATCCTGGAGATGCTGCAACATTCCAGCTGATCGGTGCTTCTTCTGGGCTCAGCAGAAGCGCCAGGATCAGTGCCGAGCTCCAGCTGGAGCCTGGTGCTTCCGCTGAGCCCTGACAGCCCTGCAGCTCTAGCCATCTCTCGCTCAGGCTTGTGCGGTGCTGCCACTGGTTCAGCTCATTCCCCTCCCCTGCTACCACTTTTCTAGGATGGTCACGTACCACCTGCCAGGTGCCAATGTACCACAGGTGGTACACGTACCACTGGTTGAAAAGCCCTGCCATAGGGTACCTAGAATGGCAGGGCTTATATCCACATAATATGGTTGCAATCTTCTGTTCAACCAGAGGTGGAATCAATATCACCGCAGTTAGCTAGACAAACAAAAATTAAACATAGCAACAATCACTGCTGCAGAATCACTGGCAATGTCCAAACATAATATTTCTTATCACTGATACCCTAAAGTACCGGGCAATGCAGAGCAATCTCTAAAGGGCACTTTGGGATCAAACACCAGACAGATCAGAATCATATGTTCTTTTGCACAAGTTGTAGTTCTATGTGGATACAAAACTTTCATAAGAAATCTAGCAAAATTCAAGTCCTGTCCTAGGGAGGGAGGACAAGAAGATTGGGTCTTAGGCTCAAAGGGGCTTCAAATTTAGACACATGCTGGTTGTTGTTTTATGAAAATAAAAAAATCCTATGTACTGTATATCTAATTTGGATTGTTGTAATCTTTTGTATGTTTAATTTTACAAATTATGGTTACAGCTTTAAATTTTTGAGATGCTGCTGGCAACATATCTCTATTGTTTTCTGTAAGAAGTACTATTATTTTGCAAGAGAGAATCCATGGAGCCATATTCATAAGGAAGAGTAGAAATATACCAATATGCAATTATCTCAAAAGGAAAGGACAATGAAACAGGAAAGAGAAAATGAGAAGTCAGTCCTGGACTTATTTAAAATACAAGAAACTGGTGTAATCTCTAAAACAGGTTCAATATAATGGATGGATACCTACCTCCCCTCACCCCAAAGTCATTTCACTGAAATTTAGCAGCAATTATTCCTTAATGTTGGCCTGATTATAACTGTTTTTCAGGACTTAAGGTGCTTTAAGGGTTGGAATGGGAGCAGTTTGCCTTTGGGGGGGCTCCTCTCCCCTTTGTTATTCTTAACCCCCCCTCCCCAAAGACTCAAATACCCAGCTACATTTCCTCAGTTATAACAACCCTGAATCTTCTGTGGTTCTTCAGAAGATCAGGAGGATGAATTGTGGCCCTGGCTTAAAAGAACAAAGACTTTATAGTTCTTTTCAAAAATGCAGAAAAACCCCCAAAAGTTTAGACACTGCTGTTTATACCTTGTCTTAAAATATCTCAAAGATTATGTGCGGCCATTGGCAACCAAAAGGTTGCCCATTCCTGATTAAGGATACTTTATAGGCTCAAGGAAACAGAAGCATAATTTTGTTAATTTTTTCAGGAATAGAAACTGGGCACACCTAGTTTATGTGCCTTGTATCTGACAGGCTCTGTTAATTTCCTCGTTTCCTATGCAGCAGTGATAAATAGAGCACCCATCTGCCAGCTCTTGATAAAGAGCTTAAGACTGTATTGCTAATGAGAAAGAAAATAAATGGGCCAGAACTGAGGCTGCATTTCCAGAAAATAATGCCCAGTATTTATCTTGTTAGCAAGGGAGGCAGGTTAGAATAGATGAGGACACTGCTGGCAGAAATTAAGATAACAGGATTTTCAAGTCCTGTTTTGCTCTGACAAGAAACTGATCCAAATATTCATCTAAATCACATGTTTGCTGGGGAATTCTGGGAGTTGAAGTCCATATTTCTTGTGGTTGAGTTCTTGTGGATCTCAGTTCTAAGTTTTTATATGATAATGATCCAACCATCCATCAGCAATATAGAAGCTGAGAGAATGTAATCTGGTGGCACCTTTCTATAACTGCTCAAGACCAAAGAATATATAGTACATTCTAGTATGCCCATTTGTTCGTTGCTATTCTTATGACTACATTTCTTTTACAGTAACTTACCCTTGCTCTGCCTACAAACACTAGTTGATTCTATTGATTATCTGGTGATTTCAGTGGATCCAGAAGCTGATAGGAGCACATACGCAAACAAAACTACTGTACCACTTTTTACCTGGAACCCTATATGGAATCTCAAATGAGTATAGAAAACAGTCTCTGTAGAAGCATTTCTAGGCATTTAGCTGAGATATGGCTTTTGACAGAAAACATCTATCTGATAGATAAATGTCTGAACTACATGATTCATGACAAGTGATTTATTCCAACATAATCAGATAAAGAGTTTTTCAAGGATTCCGATATTGTACTTATAACCTGAGGCAATGCAAAGTTTTGGAATTCATTGCTGCTGGAGAAATATATTCATAAAGAGGTGCATTTTTTCCTATCTTGAATATAGTCAGGAACAATTCAAACGGAAACTTTCTTAAGTACTTGTTGAGTGAAATACTGTCTAGAACAGGGCTTTTCAACCAGTGGTACGGATACCACCTGTGGTACATTGGCACCTGGCAGGTGGTACGCGACATCCTATAAAAGTGGTAGCGGCGGAGGGGAATGAGCTGAACCGGTGGCAGCACTGCACAAGCCTGAGCAAGAGATGGCTGGAGCTGCAGGGCTGACAGGGCTCAGCGGAAGCGCCAGGATCAGTGCCACTTTCCAGCTGATTGGCACTTCTTCGGGGCTGTCAGGGCTCAGCGGAAGCGCCAGGATCAGTGCCGCTTTCCAGCTGATCGGCGCTTCTTCGGGGCTGTCAGGGCACAGTGGAAGCCCCAGGATCAGCGCCAGGCTCCAGCTGGAGCTCGGGGCTGATCCTGGTGCTTCTGCTGAGCCCTGAAGAAGCACCAATCAGCTGGAAAGCAGCACTGATCCTGACACTTCTGCTGAGCCCAGAAGAAGTGCTGATCAGCTGGAATGTTGCACCATCTCCAGGGTCTTGTGATTTACATTCACATGCTTGTCATCTGATTCATATTTATGACAGTCACAGTGTCCCAGGGTCATGTGAAGTGACCAAAACCTGCTGCAACCACCCAGCAGACGGGGGGAATAAAAACCAAACACCCCCCCACCCCACCCCCGCTGCCAATCCTCAACAGAAATGCTCACAACAATGAAAACCTTGGACAGGAGGAAGAGCGCCACCGGGTGGGCAGGCAGGTGTCTTGCTCGGCTGTGGCTTGGGGGGCACTTTTTTCAGTGCCATTGTAACTTCGAACAGTCACTAAGCGAAGTGTTGTAAGTTGAGGACTACCTGTACTTTATCACTTTTTTTCCTTTTTTTTTTTTTTTTGGTCATCAAGTTTTTGACACCTTGCTAGACGACTGGTGGATGTTGCCATATCCTAAAAGTGGCACAGTGGGTGAAAAGGTTGAAAACCCCTGGTCTAGAAAGAACATCTGCTGCATGCTACATAACTCTTGGGTGGTGGTGTTTTCGCTGTCACAGAATAATTTATTCTTTTGTAATATTTATATTAACTAACATGGTGTTTGATCATTCATGAAAGGAAAAGGTCCTTCCGCTTATAATTAAAACACCAGGATCCAGCAAGGATGCAGCATTGAAAGAAAGAGACAGGGTACAGATGTGATCTCTGCTGATTCCCACTGTTGCCTCTCACTGTTCAAAGGGTTCCCTTTCTTGCCACAACAACAATTTATGGTATAAGGTCTACAAGGAAGGAAGCAACATTTTCCTCTTTCTTCCACCATGAGAAGATGACTGGTGCTGAGTTTTCAAACTGCTTGAGTTTTCCATTTCTGGTCCTTGGCCCATCTGATCAGGAATCTAGCAAGGAATCAGGAATCTGGCAAGCTCATGGATTTCTAAGTGGACCCAAATAGTGGGTTCACACGTGGACCCACATTCAACTTGGATCGTTATCCACATGTGGATCTGGTCAGTGATTTAGAGATTTCAAAATTGCTTCTCTGCCCCAGGTCTGAAACATAAACATAAACTCTCTGTTCCATCAGACCTTGTTATGCAACTAGATGAACTCTGAAGTAGCTTCTGTTCTAAATACTGATTGTCCATGCTGGGCTTTCCAAGCTTTTGAAAACCTTGCATGACTTTGGAAAGATGATCAGTATGGCCTATGCCCATAATCCCAGGCTCAATTACAATCATAAGTCAAAGACTACCTGTATTGAAAAAGAATAAAACAACAACTTCTAAAACATTTTCCAATCCCTGAAAAGAAAATTTTTAATTCAGTTCACGTATACGATGTACTTTCCGTTTAGTATATTATAGTTCACTCTGTTGTGCCTTCAGTATACATACATACCCAAATAAAAACCCCTATTCCTTTTTTCTCCACCTAAGCCATTCAATAAGCAAAATTTTCTGGGCGGATTAGGAAACTGCTTAAATGAAGAGTTTCTAAAAATATTTTTAAAAAAGCAGCAGCAGTGAAAATGGTAGAATTAATAAGCAATAAGGATGGAATGAAAATGGGCAGAAATCTCTTTTCATCGTTCTAAATGAGTCTGCTTTCATGGTGGCTCAAAAGGGATCATGGGGAAGGCAGAAGGAAAATCAGTATTATTGAAGAATTCTCTTTTCTATACTTAGGTTTCGGGCACTAAGAAGAAGCTAGTGAGAAATAAATGTTAGCAGGACTGATTGTTCACATTGTTTGCCAAGGGAGGACAGTGCTGAAAAGATTAATTGGTCCAAGCAATGTAAATAATGCCTTCCTTCCGTTTGTGTGACATTGTGATCTAACAGGACAAACTTCTGCCTGTAGGGGTGCGGGAAATTCTCACCAACCCGATCATTGCTAACTGCATTTCAGAAGCTTGTGGCATCATCTGTATTTATGTGGGACAGGAAGCTATCCTGGGCTGAAAGTAGATCAACATTGCAGGCAGGGAATTAGCTACCTTTTGTATCTGAGTTGCATGGCAGAAGATTGCTATAAATGTCCAGGATGGGTGAACACGACATACTTTGTTCCAGATGTTAGTGGGGTAGCTACATTGTGTCTTTGCCTTTACTGTCTTGGGCTGGGTGAATACAGGATTTGGGAGCTGCTGAACTGGTGCAAGGGTAATAGGTCTCCTCTCCCCCATCAGCACAACTGCCTACAAAATTGCTCAGCTGCAGACTCATTATTTGCAAAGAGAACCATAAGCAGAATCCCTCCTACTGAAGTCAAAAGAGATTAAAACGCTAGCAGCAAATGGAATCATTTACAATAACTCAAAAGAAGGCAGTTTAACCAGTGAACCAAGGGAAAAAGAGCCCCATTGTTCTAAACACATTGCCTCATTTTTATTTTTTTTGCTGCAACGTGATGAGCAATAGTCCACAATATGGAATCTAACAGCAAGGAAAGCAATTTATATGCATGTGACAATAATGTTAGTTTTCACAAGGCCTGAGGTGACACAAGAATAGATTTTTGTCTCACTAAAGGTGCAGAACTGGGGTTAAGGAAAGCTCAAAAAGAAAGGTGCTGGGTGGACAATTTTAACATCAAATATCAGGATGTATCCAGGCAATTTTTTTTATTAACATGAGCTGTAATTAGGATTTCCTGATCAACAGCTATTCAGCTCACACAGTGGAGTGATAATTGGCTACTTGCAGTCAAACTATCCATTATATAGGAGATTTATTATTGGTTAGCCCAGTTTTTATATCACTTAAAAGCAAGTGCAAAATGGGCTGGAAATGGATGCTCCTATATTGCAAGTAGAAATAGGTTAAAAACAGCCTGGTTACATAAAACTGGTCTAGCTTAATGTCTATATTTCAAAGGCAAATAGCTAGTGGGATTGGTATATTCTTTGGTCAACCTACCAGGCAGGGGTGTTTACTGGTTTGAACACTTTTATTAAAATAACAACAGCAGCACAAAGTCATTGTGATGCAAGTCCTGCACTTTTTGTGTATGCTTGTAAGGTCACAATATATGTATCAAAGAGCTTGCATTATGATGTTGTCTTTGTTGTTTACCTTGGTCCCCCCACTGCCTCTGCCAGCTAGCCCTTTCTTTCATACTTCAGAACTGATGAGATTCAGCCAAAGATTTCCATGTAAAATGTAATAAAGTCTTTATGATAAGTCAAACATTTTAGTATTGGGCGTTTATAGCCTGCCAAGCTTCATGAAAATCTGCCAACTCTTTCTGGTAAAACTCCTACACTATTCTTGGCTGCCACACAATGGAAACTGGTCAAATGATATTTTTGAAAGGTGTTTGTCTATGACTATTCATAAGAATCAACAGCTTACCTCTACTTCCCTCAGCTTCTCCACTTTCTTCAATGGGAAGCAAGCATCCGTCCTAAAGAGAACCAGTTTGGGGTAGTGGTTAAGACACCAGGCTTTAAATTGGGAGACCTGGAGTTCTGGTCCCACTTTAGGTATGAAGCCAGCTGGATGATGTTGGCTAGTCACTCTCTCTTTGCCTAGGAAAAAGACAATGTTGCCAAGTAAAGTGGAGGCAGTTGCCAGGAGTCAACAACACTGATTCAAAGACATGCATGTGTGCGTGCGCGCACGCACAACCTAAAAGACTTACAAACTGCCTGATGCTTAGGATGCAGCGATCCTGTATCTTTGGGATCACAGAGGTGACCCTTCTTTCGGTGTCAAAGTGCTGTGGACAGCAGGCAGAATTACATGACTAACAATTGTAAATATCCAGAAATAATCTGGGAAGGCTGAGAGAGAGAATGGGTGCATCCTCTGTCCTTGAGGAGTTCCATATTGCTCTCCACCAATGTTCTGGTAAGCCACAATTTTGCACCCCACTTCAGCTATTGGATGCCTCCCATTGGATCTGTATTCGTTTGCAAAAAACTCAATCCTGTCTGATGAGGGATGTCCACTTGACAATTTCTGTCTCTACAATTTAAACTGGAAGTCACCTATAATTCTTTTATGGAAAAGGAAGGGGTGACAAAATGGCTGGCATACATAAGCTGTTGTGTTTGCGGTTCGCAAGCAATTGACGAAGATGCATGGTGTAAACAATAGCTCTTTATTTTCCTTCTCCAACTCCAAGCAAAGAGCAAAAGGCTTGCAGGCCTTTTATAGGGTGAGGAACCCAGCTAGTGCTAACCAATAGGAAGGCAGCGTTTTCGCGCCTTGCGCATGCGCGCGAGGTTGGCGCCGCTCAGTCTGGTCCCGGGCAGCTTTTACAATCCCCGGGACCATTTGCAACCTTTCTGGGCCTTCTGAGTTTCCTCAACAGGCCCAGGACACAACATAAGCATTCACTGAAAATTGCTGAAGTTATCTTACTAACTGCTTGTTCAGCAGCGTGCCAGATATAAACTGCAGATCTAGAGGTAGGATGAATATGACAGAGGAAGAAGAGGGGCAGAAGAACCTCATGATGTTGCTGGAGTCACAAACCAGTAGGTTTCATCTGTGCTTAGGCCAGATGGTCCTGAAGGTTCTGCCATATTAAATATTTCCCACAACTTTCCATCAGGGTGGGGTATAGTGGAAACCAGCCTGTTGCTTTGGTTTTATGAAACTCTCTCTTGTTCACTGCAAATGGAAGTTGGTACATTTGTCTCAGGTCATCCACTACCATCTATAGATGTTAGCATCTCCTTCTCTTCCTATCTTCTTAGAGGATAGTATTCTTTCTGAAGATGGCTGAAGAAGTCACTTGTGATCCCCCTGGTTCCAGAAATTACAGTAGGTGAAGTGAAGTTGTGGAACAGGTACTTGGCTACTGAAAGTCAAGGACCACTGCCTATCTGACCCCAGTGTCAGAGGAGAATGTTCTATCAGCCATTGCAGCCTGTATTCTTTTCTTTACATATCTGCAAGCAAGCTGAAGTAGTTCCTGGATTTTGGAAAGAGAAAGAGAGAGGACACATCCCTGGCAGAGAATCAGTACTATGTTCAGAACTTGCAGCACCTAGCCAAGGAGTCCAGACAACTTTGCAGATCTGCTAATAGCATGTCCCTGAGCTGCTTTGTGCTCTGGGAGAATCCCAATACTATGGATGTGAGCATATGGTGATCTCTAAAATTACATGCATAACATTTCTCAGTTAATCTATCAGCATCTATGAGCTTAGAATAGAAATTACCCACAAGGACTCACTTGTTATGTAAGGATTTACATTCATCAGACAAAGAACAAACAGCACAGGGCAATGAACCTCCCTGGTCCCATGTTTTATCTCTGGCTTTTTGTCTGGTCAGATGGGCACTTGTCCCCCCAAAAAATCAATCAATCAATCAAACAAACAAACAAAAACCACTGGGTTTCACCACTCACCATTTTCATTTTTGAAAAAAGCTGGTTATGAAGTCAGGAACACCTGGAAAGGACAGAGATACTGGGAGATAGCACTTAATTCTTCAGTATATTCATTTCCCTTTTCTTCATGTCTGCCTAAAATAATTAAATCAGGTACATAAGGATTCTTAGCCTGTGCCAAAGCAGGTGACTGCAAATACATTAGTTCAAAAAGGTACATTGCTTACTTTTGAAGTAAGTCATCAATCTTGGGTTTGTCTTATTGCTGTCAAATGTTGGTTCACAGGGTATCTTTTACTTAAAAACAGCCTTGTCAGCCCTCCACTGTGTGAACTGAGAGTTAGGACTATCATTTTGTCTAGATGCAACTCTTCATTATTTAAAATGGTTATCTACAATGTTGGCATCCCTGCATTTGCCTAGGAATTTCCCTCTCAGAAAAAAAGTAATGCCATAATGGCATTTTAATTATGTGCAGTTGGATTGTGCCATATCTATACTCACTTCCTGCCTCTGAGATTGCTCACTAGCTTCCTGTATGATTTTGTAATGCCCAATTGCCCTCTTATAAAAGTGATAGGAAAATCCTACCTCTTCTCACAGAATGCACATGGAGAGATTGAAACTGGAAATAAAGAGCAAGCAAGATTTGGATTCTGCGACCTACACACATGCTTCTCATAGCAGAGCACTGTCAAGTTTTATTATTGGCCTCAGCCTAGGGCAGTGATGGCGAACCTTTTAGAGACCGAGTGCCCAAACTGCAACCCAAAACCCACTTATTTATCGTCGGGTGCCGGGTGGGCGTGGCCCATTGGGTGGGTGTGGCCCATTGGGTGGGCGTGGCTGCCGTGGTAACGGCAGACTGGGTGGGACCAAAAAGTTCAATCAATCAATTCCAACTTTGCGAGATCTTTTTTTTCCCACAAGAAGTTGAAATTGATTGATTGAACCTTTTTTTTTTGCACAGGGCAACGGATGCCTAAAGCGAAAAGGTTTTATAAAACCCAGCTGAAGGCCTAGGATTGGGGTGACGTCACGCGTGCCCACAGAGAGGGCTCTGCATGCCATCTGTGGCACACGTGCCATAGGTTCGCCACTGCGGGCCTAGGGAATCCAATAAACCAAAGTGCAGGCATTGGCCTGTTACAAAAAATGGTAGACACAGGACAAATAAAAATATCAGAACCTAGTATAGATCTAGTAACTTTTCCCAGATACCTTTAACAACAGCCATCCCTTTTGTGAGAAGTTGGATTTGTTTTTCACCCAGTGTGGCACCAAGCAATTTGACCTACATTCCAAAGCACACTCCGTAGTCGTGCCTAATATGATTGCTCTATTTTTCTTCTTACAAAGTACTCCCTAGGGTTAGGAACATGTTTTTAGCACTCCTGCTGCCTAGATAGCCTGAAGAAAATGTTGGAAAACTGAAAACCAGCTGTCTCCATTTGCAGTATTTCTGTTGGAGAAGACATTAGTAAGATTTCAGAGTAAAGCTAAGCATTCCTAGGAAATGGTTAGTGGAGAGCCCAGTTGTGACTTCTTTTGACTGATGGGCCTAATCCAGGGGTGTCAAACTGCCAGCCCGCGGTCCGGATGCGTCATGCCGAAACCACGCCCACCCCAGCTCCAGCAATGGAGAAAAAGTCACAATACATTGCGACATGTTACGTGGCGTTGTGAGTTTGACACCCCTGGCCTAATCGTACAGCCCAAATGATCCTAGTAGCACCTTGAAAATTCAAATCTGGAAACACATCAAGCAAGCCAGAGATACATACTTCATGGAAGTTTAAGTGTGCTCTTGTTGGTTTCCTGTCAAGTTTCCTTCCTTCCTCATTCCAAAACTGTTCTTCCAAACTTCAACTTATCTGTGTGGAAAGTATTTTGGTGAAAATTAGCATTGGTCAGCACTGTATATTGGAGTGGTAATATATGTTTGTCCAGGTTGGGACATGGGCATCCAGCTCTCAATCTCACTACTTTAGATGACAGTCATCTTTGGATCACCTCCTAGAAATTGGGAGTCTATTTACTTGGCCCTGCTACCCATATCCATTTTATCCACTTGAAGAAAGAGGTGATCTGCCATCATGCCCCTCCATGGTTCCTTAAAATATTACTGACTTGGATCTGGTCCAGTGTATGTATGAATCTCTCTTGCAGCTTCCATGAAATATGACTGCATATGGAAGGACATAAAAGGAGGTGTTTGTCACAACCATCTTTATTGTCTCTGACCGCAGAATGAGGTCCAATATGCCATAGCTTCATTCTGTTCTCTTGCCAATAAGTTTCCATCTTTGATATTGGAACCCATGGTGAGGTTATTGGACTGGAGAAATATTATCTGGGAAGAAGCAGCAATGCCATGAGGATAGATAATGAAGGATGCTGTAGGTTTGTTTTGATTCCCAGAGCAGACTCCTGAGGAGCTGAGAGGAATTTACTTATTTCATCTTTTTATTTTTGTCCCAATCATCAATGGCTCTGGATAGCTAATAATTAAAAAGAAAAGAAATACAGTACAGATAGTCCTCGACTTACAATCACAATTGAGCCCAAAATTTATGTTGCTAAGTGAAGCATTTGTTAATTGAGTTTTGCCCCATTTTACGACCTTTCTTGCCACAACGGTTAAGTGAATTACTATAGTTGTTCAGTTAGTAACATTGTTGTTAAGTGAATCTGGCTTCCCCATTGACTTTGCTTATTAGAAGATCACAAAAGCTGATCACATGACCTAGGACACTGCAACCGTCATAAATATGAGCCAGTTGCCAAGTATCTTAATTTTGATCATGTGACCAAGGGGATGCTGCAATAGTCATAAGTGTGAAAAATGGTCATGTCACTTTTTTCAGTGCCATTGTAACTTGGAACAGTCACTAAATGAACTGTTGTAGTAGAAGACTACCTGTATATCAAAATATATTCAACATATATCACAGCCAAGTGGAAGGCTAACTCAATAACACACATATTGAAAAGCAAAACAAAACCTTAGGGCCTCTATACCCAACCTATCCCAAGATATGGGAGAAAAACCAGGTTCTAAATGCTTCTTGGATAGTCATTAAGGTGGGAGCAATATGTATCTCTGGAATGATGTCATTCCAGAAGACAGGTGCCGCTACCAAAATAGGCACACTTCCTGGACCTGGCAAGATGACATTGTTTAATCAACAAGACCCAAAGCATGCCCATCAATGAAAATAGCCCAGGTGAACAGTTGAAAGTCTGGAGGGAGCTATTGTTGGAAAGCAGGAATTGCTCTTCCACTACATTGCTAAACACCCACTTTCTGTTGTTCAGTCAGGTATTTTTACACACAAGACTAATGCTCTTCCAAAATGGTGATGAACATATGATTAGAAATAACCTGGCCAGGAAGCAAGTGATATTGTCCTTCATATTATACTGTGCAACCCCACCATGCACCATTTATTCATTTAACAAATATAAGGCTGCCCATTATACCAGAAGAAATTGTGAGTAGTGAACAATGCAATTGTTTTAAAATATAAACATATTAAAAGCCAGCACAATTGAAACGCAGAATTCTTAAAGATTACTTGCACTTGGTCTGAAGTAAGTTTTGACAGATGCCTAAAAACACCATCTAACCTCCCCATTCCACATTAAAGAGGATTTCTGATAGCTCTACTTCTGCTGGCTGGTATTGTTTGGTGGGAGAGAAGAACATCCCCCTCCCCAGAATTCAGGAATACCCTTACCTTAATGTGCCCTTCACCCAGTAAATAAGTGTAGGGGTTCTGTAACTGGAACTAGAAAAAGAAACAAAGTGTGTAGCCTTGCCTAACTATTGCTATCTTGCTTCTGTAATCAGCATTTTTGTCAGGGACAAATTTCATGCAAGCGTGGGAAACATGTATACGGATGGGATGTACTGAAGGAGGGAATAAGGGATTGTACAGGAATGATTGATGTCTTCCTTATATTGTAATACTCTGTTGTCTGACGTTGATTGGCTAACAAAGTTTATAAAGCAATGCTACTAACTTTCTAAGGTCTGGCACTCCTGAGCGTAACTGTCTGCCAGCGTTCAGATTGTGTCCCACCTTGGATTTAATTCGATCAAATAAAAGTACTGTTTCTTTAAGAAGCCTCTGCTTGAGTTTTCATGATTAGTTTTTATGATTTCTCAGGTTTTGCCAAGGACCAGTGACCTTACATAAGGATACCTCAATCGGATGGATAAAAGGTGTCTGTGGCAGAATAAACATCAACAGTGAGGATAGAAAATGTTATGCCTATTTGGTTTTCTCTTGGCTCTCACTTTAACTTTGCATTGAGGGAGGGTGGAAAATGAATAAAAAATGTGTCATGTGGAAGTCCTTGAAGTCTAATTTGTTCTCCAAGCATTAATAGGCTAATTTTGTCAAGCAAACAGGGCTTGATAAAAGCCAGTAATATAGAAGTTCAACTGTTCGACCATGTGGTCTTCATTGTGTGAATCTTTGGCATTGCCAAACTTAGGAAAGAAAGAAATAGTACAGGTAATCCATGCTTAACAAACCACAATTGGGACTGGCAGTGAGCATCATATGGCTGTGACAGACTTACAACCTGCTATGGTCATTAAAAAAATCACCTGCAATTGTTAAGCAAGCCTTCATGTGACCATGACATGTGATTGTGCTCCCAGCTTCTCCATTAACTCAGCTGAGAAGCCATCTGTGAAGCACACAAATGGTGATCACATGACAGTGGGACTCTATGACTATCATAAACACCTGCTAGTTGGAAAGTGCCCCAATTTCAATCATGTAACCATGGGGAGGAAGCAACAATTGTAAATGTGAGGGCTGGTCATAAAATTACTTTTTCAAATCCATCATAACTTTGAACAGTCACTAAATGCCACTTTTAGCAATCTTAGGCTATTTTACGGCAGATGCCACAATCCTTAAATGCACTGTTTGGGCTTTGTCATACTGTATCTGAAGTACTGACAAACACTGAATGAAAACAAGTAATTTAAAAATGCTGTCATAAAGCTGGTATGTCATTTTCAGAGCATCGGCTTCTACCTCCGCGAACTGCTGTCAAGCTGACATTTCTCAAAAAATGACATGACCCCACTGCATGCACTACAAAGAATCTTAGGGAACAAAGCTCAATAGAGAGATGCTTAAAAGACACACTTTTATAGAAAGTGGGACAAGTACAATCATTCCCTTTAGATTCTTATCACAGTGTCAAAATAGATCCCTGCTGCATTGAGCAAATGGTGTTCATTTAGAATTGTGCTTGTTTTATTCATCTGTTCATAAGAACTCTTTCAGGTTGCTTAGAATACTTCAAGTATTTTTGCGATTGTCACTTGATCGCTAATTTGATCATTTAAGAAGAACAAAGCAGCATGACATAGTTCGCTTTCCCTGCATACATACATACATTACATCCTTGTGAATGTGACTGAAGCATTTACTACTTTCACCTAGCATTTCAGTTCAATTTGTTATGACTATACCGTGTCATATGTGAAACTTTTGTGGGTTAAAATGCCATCAAAATAATGACCCAAGTTCTGTGCCAGTTCCTTCACTCATAATGAGACGGGTTAAGCTGCAGCTTCTCCTTTATCTGCTTAAAGTCAGCTCAATAAAGCTTATTTCTGGGAAGACAAGTGTACAATTGTGGTGTCACTGTTCACTTAATATCCTTCTCAAAACAATCTCCTTATGAATGGAATTAACACAAGTGTGTGGTTTTGTGGGATGAATCTTTCTAAGCTTATTTACTTGATAATGAATGGAAGGCAATATTCACAGAGGCTATTATTGATGCTCAGACAACTCTTAGGGCCTTCTTCCTTTGCACCTAACAAATGCAACAGTAGCATTCTTGACAACAGAATTTAGTTTTTCTACAGCATCTACAAAATACAGCCTTTATTTTGTCCCCAGCCCATGAGTGAGACAGGCTTACATCATTCTTAAATTATCTTAAAACATTTTGCTCTTCATTCTGATATAATTCAAGATCAATCTTAAGTTTATAAAAACAGGTTAGGGTTGGCAAGTGGACAGTAAATTTCACACCTGCTTCATTTCAATTGGACGGGGGAAGACAGTAGTATACAGTAGCCTTAGTAATGTAAGACAGTAATGTATACAGTAGCCTTAGCTTAACAAACTACAAACATTCAAGTCTAAGCAGCCATTTCAAATACTGTAGACTAGAGCATTCTACAATATCTGTTCCATTCTTCCCCTCTCTTCCTCACAGCTTCCTTTTGTTCTTGTACTTATCCTGGGGAAATTAAAGGGAAGAGGGAGAAAATGCATATTTTCTGGGCTTCTTAGATTCCAGCATTTTTATTAAGCTGCCTTTGTTAACATCTGGTCTGTTTTCTGAAAAGTGCAGTCCTTTCCATCAGCCAGTTTACTCACAGTCTCTCTCTCTCTCTTTCTTATATTCTATTTGCTCCCGCTGACTCTCCAGTTGCAGATTCCTCCTCGACAGACACAATATTAGGCAGTCCATGCCATTAAAAAAAAAACCCCTCCGGGAAGGCCCCCAAACCTCTCCATTAATGCTTCTGCCCTTTGATATGTTTAGAACCAGAAGATGTTTTAATCACACATGAAACTTTTTGGTGACTATCAGGCACAAAGTTCTTGGTGATTATTTGATACTGAGCCTGATTTGGATCCACAGGGGGAAAATCTGTTTAACAAGGTGACACATGCTGACTTGAGTATCGCTGGAGAGCACTTCAGCTCAGAAGTGGGGAACTTGAGGAAGAGTAGAAAGGTAATGTTGAAGATGTGCAATAACAATAACATGGAGCGGTAGTACGGAGACAACAACATGAGCAATGCAAATTCCTAAGTATTTGAAATATCTTTTCTATATGTCAATCCCAAAACTGGAGAGCACGGATCGATACCATAGAAATATGAATATATCTGATCAAATGTGTAGAATTTGGGACAAATGATTCTGCCCAAGGAGATTAATTCTCTTGGTCTTCTTCTATGTCAGATCACCTTTGGTAAGATTTCTTGAGGTGATGCGAATCAACATTGTTCAGATGATTTTAGCGAAGTGACATAAATAGGTATCAGCTGGGATATGGCCTTTATTTTGAAAAACCGCTATCTGCAAGCGTTTCTTTTGACATTTTGGTGATTCACTGCAAGGCATACAGAAAGTAGAACTAGGGCAGGTTTATAGGTTGCCACATGACATTATCCTGTTGTTTTTGAAATATGTAGGACAACAATACTCTGAGGAGGCTTATTTTTCATTTATGGACAGACTTCACTGCATTTTATGCTCATTTAATAATAATGACTTCACAGAAAGCAAAATATTCCATCTTCATTAGATGCAAAAGAAATGAGAAACAATAAACAAAGAGCTGCTGTTCTTGATGTTAGTAAAATTTGTTAGGCTTGGAAAGCACAGAATAATGATTTTTTTTTGCTGTCCATCAATAAAAGCGATCCATGGGCGCTTCATAAGAGTAAAAAAAAAAAAAGATAGCTAAATTTGAGGGCTTCCCCCGGAGCATGAGAAATGGAAAATAATGGGATGAAGCAAATGACAAAAAACCCAATGGTTTTAGGCCATATTCTTAATATCAAAACTAATGACTATATAGAAATTGTGGATTAATGGTCAATGATCATGGTCAATGATAGCTGTGAAGCAATTCTTTTGTGCTATAATGATTACTATGTGTGTGCACTTGCATATGTTTGTGCATGTGTCTTTTGGGGGGGGGGGAGAGAGCCAGAGTCAGTCTTCTTCAACTAGTACAGTCCAGATGCAGTAGAATACTAATTTCATTGAGCATTGTTATGTTTTAAACCAAGAGAGAGCAAAAACTGGAATAGATAAATTGGTATTCAATCTCACTGTATTCAGTTTTGGGATTCTGCATGTTTTGTATCTCTTGAATATTCTGTTCTTTGTTTCACAAAACCTTGTGAAGCAACGGATGGAAACTAATCAAGGAGAGAAGCAACCTAGAACTAAGGAGAAACTTCCTGACAGTTAGAACAATTAACCAATGGAACAACCTGCCTCCAGAAGCGGTGAATGCTCCAACACTGGAAGTTTTTAAGAAAAGACTGGATAGCCATTTGTCTGAAATGGTGTAGGGTTTCCTCCTAGGTCCCTTCCAACTTTATTATTATTATTATTATTATTATTATTATTATTATTATTATTATTATTATTATTATTATTATTATTATTATTATTATTATTATTATTAAAAAATATCAGACTGCTTTGGGTAGCCTGTAGGTTATGCAAGTAATATTGTCAAAATGGTCTTGGTCTTCACCTTTTTTGCTTTCTTGGCCACCTACTATTGAGTGATAATAAATCTTACAATGTAGGCAGCAAACTAATAATGTAAGATAAATTCATTTAGGAATAGGATTGTTTGTGGGAGGAGGTAAAAATGTCAAGATGGGGTAGATGACCTGGTTGAACCTGAGGGAGGGATCAAACATGTCATCAGTCATAAGTCTCTTCAGGCTCACAAGAGATATAAGTCCAGCCTATCTTGAATTCCTTATCTACGGCCAAATTGCTTTGACTGTCCCTAGTTCAGATTCTTGTAGAGACCTTAAGCTTGCAATACATCTTTATACCCACTTGAACTGCCTAGATCTCCTGTTTTCCCTGCTTCTTGACAGATAGTGAGTACAACCACCTGAAACCCTGAAACCCTGCTGCCTTTTAACATGTATATATAAATAGGGTTTACAAAGTAAAAATCTTCACATTTTTACCTTGTCTCCCCCCCCCATTCTCCCTTCAGATATATGTGTATGGCAGCATTCATAGTAAGAGGGTCAAAGACAACAAAAGGATAGATAGAGTGTCGTGATACAAACCCTGCCTCTTTTGTATGCTCTTCATATATGCATTCAAAAGAAGCAGAGTTTGCATTTTGACTCACTATCCATATACTGCTGATTTTGACTCCTCCCATGAATGCTCCTTGATATCTAAATAAAAAAAAATCTGAAATGTTGGGATGAAATCCTAGACTGGGCTGATAGGAAAGAAAGGAACTTTGATGTTCAGCTGGAGGGACATGGAATGGTCAGTCTCAAGTTTTCAGAGTCTGTGCAAGGCCCAAAAGCCAGCCATGTAATTCTGGGAGTTGGAGTCCACAAATCATAAACTGGCCAAGGTTAGAGACCCCTGCCCTAAAGTACAAACATATGTTCTTTCATAGAATTCAGCTAAATTAGGAAACAACATGATTGATGGGAGACTGAATCTACCAAACCTTTTGTTGAGGACCAATTGGATGGAAAGCTATTCTTCAAAGCGCCTGAAGGCAGGACAAGAAGCAACAGGTGGAAACTAATCAAGGAGAGAAGCAACCTAGAACTAAGGAGAAACTTCCTGACAGTTAGAACAATTAACCAGTGGAACAACCTGCCTCCAGAAGCAGTGAATTCTCCAACACTGGAAGTTTTTAAGAAGAGACTGGACAGCCATTTGTCCGAAATGGTATAGGGTTTCCTGCCTGAGCAGGGGGTTGGACTGGATGACCTTCAAGGTCCCTTCCAACTTTATTATTATTATTATTATTATTATTATTATTATTATTATTATTATTATTATTATTATTATTATTATTATTATTATTATTATTATTATTATTATTATTATTATTATTATTATTTTGTTGTTGTTGTTGTTGTTGTTGTTGTTGTTGTTGTTGTTTAGGTGTAAGATATAAGAATATACTACTAGGAGCTCGTTTTAAAACTCTTCCTCCCCTGACAGTTTTGCAATTTCAACCATCCCAAATTAGCTATTAATTATGATGGAGTATGTTCTCATTTGTACTGTTCTTTTTTCATCCTATGCAGCCAATAGCAGCAGCTGCCAGGAGAGAAGTTCTCTCTTAACCAGGAATTAATTACGGGGAAAGGTAGAACACCTAACTATCTTCTCCTCACTCATCATGGGATCAAAATAAATACTACCTCCTCCAACTGATTGAAATAAAGACATCTGAAGAACTGATCACTTGCCAAGTAGTTTGATTTTGGAACAGTCACAGTTTCAATCTTCATTCAGTTCTGGAACATATCATCTCACCTTGTATCTCCACAAAGAGAGGATCAGGCTTCCACTTCTCATGAATAATCAATTATACCTTGTGATGAACATAGCACAACAGTTTTCAGGAAGCTGAAGAAAGATAAGCATTTTTTTTTTAAAGAAGCAGGAAACCTCCCCCCCCAAAGCGTTATATTTTTAGATATGTCATTATATAAAAATATCATATAATGCGGAAATTTAGTGCTGTAAGGCAGGGGTGCTCAACACCCGGTCCTTGGACTGGCACTGGTCCACAGGACGCCAGCAACTGGGCTGTGCAAACAAGCAAAACCCCATCTGCGGGATGGAGGCAGCACACAAAACCATGCACCCTCCGGTCTGCAGAAAAACCTTTCTCCATGCAACTGGTCCCTGGTGCTCAAAAAATTGGGGGCTGTTGCTATAAGGCTAACAGGATTTGCAGAAGAAAATAATAAAAATAATTGTTACTTGTCTTTGATAAGAATTAAAAATATTTCATTCATTCATTCATTTTATATCTCATCTTTCCTCTAGGAAACTCAGCATGACAGAACTGCTGCCTCAGTTTTTTCCTCACAACCACTGTGAGGGAGATTGAATTGAAGGGGAATGACTGGCTCAGACATCCAGCAAGCAACCCTTTTTTGACAGTGGATTTTAACCTGTTTCTTCGTAATCTTAATCTAACACTTTATCAGCATTCGATATAAATAATGTGAATTTTAATAAAAAATAGATATGCTTCAAGTTGATCAAAACCAAATAAACTGCATCATAACACAACAATTGCTACAATGTTTAACATTTAATTAGCACAATCTGATGGAATAAGCTGGAGGTGCTATTAGTTCCTAGAGGAAATGATTAAATAAAAATGTTGTTGACGACATTGCTTGTTGAAGTCCTGGAGAAAATCTAGAACAGCATTTAATCTATTTTTATAATAATTTTATTAAAGTTTATAGTTACAAGAATAAAAAGAATGCAATTTGAGAAAATATAGGAGTAAAAAAGGAAAATTTAAAAAAATTAAAAAGTGCAAATAAAAAATATAGTACAGGCAGTCCTCAACTTATGACCACAATTGAGCCCAAAATTTCCATTGCTAAGCAAGGCCGTTAAGTGAGTTTTGCCTGATTTTATTACCTTTCCTACCACAGTTGTTAAGTGAATCACTGCAATTAATAACATGGTTGTTAAGTGAATCTGGTTTCCCCATTGACTTTGCTTGTCAGAAGTCTGCAAAAGGAGTTCACATGACCTTGGGACACTGCAACCGTCATAAATAAGAACCACTTGCCAAGCATCTGAATTTTGATCACGTCACCATGGGAATGCTGCAATCGTTGCAAATGTGAAAAAATGTCATTAGTTGCTTTTTTCAGTGCTGTTGTAGTTTCAAATGGTCAGTAAGCGAATGATTGTATGTTGAGGACTACCTGTAAAGAAAAAAGATAAACAAATTACTTTCCTTTTAATCATGACAAGTACAAACAATTTCAGTAATTTATCCCTTTCTCTGATACTACAACAGCTCTCTTCTTCCCATATCTCATCTCTTGTATATAAACAAATTCTTGAAGCCTTGTCATCTAATTCTCATCAGCAAAAGTCTATTAAGAGTTACCAGATATTTTAGCTTAATCAAATCCAACTATCTTTACATTCCTTTAATTTACTTTTAACATAGTAACTTTACATTCCCTTAACTTTACTTTTAACATAGTGACTTATTACTTTCTAATTAAAAAAGATTTTTCCCTTTTCTCATATCTAATAAACATATAAACAAATCTTAAAAACTTTTTCATTTGATCCTCATTGTCAAAAAACTATTAAGAATTATCAGAAACAACATTTATATTTTAACCTCAATCAAACATTTATATTCCTTTGCTTTGCTTTTAACAATCTTGATCTATAATCCTTTTAAACAGTGTCTCAGAACTCGATTTCTTTTCAGTTTCTCTTTAAAGGTCCTTCAAAACATTTAACGCATCTCTTTTGTAAATCTAAAATGAAACATTAGCTAAATCACTCTTCCGCTTTGTTATTTATATATCCCTTTTAATTATAAAGACTCAGCCAGTTTCATTTGTATATCCCCAGTAACTTCTTTACCCATGTTATACTTTTCTCTTGTTATTTTAACATCCACATTCAAATCAGCCTCAGTCTCAGCCTTGTCCAGTAAAGCATGCTCTTTCAAAATCTCTTTTAAATCTAGTTTTATGATAGCAGGCAACCTTAAAAGTAACTTTTGCATGCATTGTTTCCAAATATCCTTGAATTGATTTCAATTTAAAACAATTTGTTCTAATCTGTATTAGCTTCTTCTCCTTTAATGATAATAGTTTAGTTCTTTCTGGGTTTCCTCTAGTGTTCAACCTTCAAAATCCTATCTTAACAGTTTTTTTGATCAACAGAATTTTCCCATGGGAAGATTTCTTATGTTTAGTTTCAGTATTTATATGTATGACCTGACAGTCATCAGATAACCTGCCTGTATAGCTGGCCAAAGTTTAAATCTTTCTTTCAGTTGTTGATATGTAAACTAATGACAAACATAGCCCTCTGATTCTAACTCTTCCCTTGACTTAAGGATAGGGTAACTGGAGTTGAAAAGTATTATTTTACAATAAGTCCACCAGGACCACCTTTTTCAACTGGTCTCAACCTGCCCAAAACCTATGTCCCAAGATAATCTACTAGAAGTCTCCAATTACATAAAGGAAGTGGGGGATGAGGCTGGCAGGTTCTGTACTATGGGTTGGTGTGTCTGCGCCTTGGAATAGCCCCTACCCAGGAATTTGTGCTATCAAATGTTCCAATGTTATAAAAATGAAGGATGTTCAGGAATCCTTTGAAACATGAGTTATAATCAACAATTCTAATGCTGTGGATGTTACGATTTATTTTGCTACATTCTTTCATGTGTTTTTATCATGGACTTTTTATTCTTTGTAATGATGGAGGATGTAAAGACCAAGAAATCTGTGATGGGCATCAATCTAATCAATAAATGGAACAAATAATACTTTTTTTTGTAGCCCTTCTCTCCTCCTGAAGCTAAAACCTTGCTTTATAGAAGATGTTACTGCTTCCTTTGTTGCTGATAAGTAATTACAGAGTCTTTGCACTTACTACCTAATCAGAATGCTGGGGGTTGGGAATGATCAGGACTGGCAAGTAGTGACATTAGGTCTGACCTGATGTGCTGATCTGATTTATTATTTGGTTGAAACAAATATACTGTCCTGTTGTATACAATTATGAAGCAGATTTATTGTACATTTATTGTACATTTTAAATGAATAATGCAGGTGAAACTCTTACCATCTGAAAAATCTTCTTACATGTACCAAATATTGAAGTTGTTCTCTCCAGCAAGGACATGAGACATTTTTATGAGGCAACTTTGATTAAATCCAGTTAAAATTCACACTTTGCATCTACAAATAAGGTCCTCTGAATTAACTGATGTTTTCCATCATCAAATGTTATAAAAATATGAGAAGTATTACCTACAGCATTTGATTTATTAATTACAAAGGCTTACTAATATTTTAAGTTAGTTTGAATTAATATATTTGTTGTTCTTGACTGTATGATCATTTTAAAATTATTATGAGAGTGGTCCTTTGATTTCCTCTCCCTCCTTTTCTCATTTTACTGTTACTGTTTGCAAAGATACACTGTATAAATTACATTCGTTTAGTTCAGTGGTTCTCAACCTTTTTAATGCCGCGACCCGCAACCGGTCGTAAGTCGAGGACTAAACCGGTCGTAAGTTGAGGACTAAACCGGTCGTAAGTCGAGGACTAAACCGATCGTAAGTCGAGGACTACCCAACCGGTCGTAAGTCGAGGACTTTCCCTGCCCGGGAGCGCCGCACATGTGTGGTTCCGCCCCCTGTGCCAGCCGAGGCGTAGCTGGCAAGCGGCAGAGACGGAGCAGGCCGACCAACAGCTGGCCCAGCTCAAGGGAGGTAAGGAACCTGCCGGAAAAGGGGAAAAAAATGGCGGACAGCCTTGCTTGGCGACCCCCGTGAAATGGTCGATTGACCCCAAAAGGGGTCGCGACCCATAGGTTGAGAACTGCTGGTTTAGTTGCTGTTCATGTTTAATTTCTACTTGTGTAATCATCATCTGCAAACCAAGTCTTGTGGCAGAAAAAATGGTACATATAACAGGAATAGTGTTTATATATTGTTGGGAATGAGATAGGCAGAATGTTAGAAAGTCATGAGGATTACTTAAAGCCTCCTTTAGCAAAATAGTAATTAAAAATAACAAGATTTTCCTGCATAAACTAATAGTTGGTTAAAATAATGTTGATGAGAATCTCTTATCCATATACAAATCCTGCCTCTATTTTTCACTCCCGAAATTGTGAAAACATTTTAAATTCATCCACACATGTTCTCATCATTGCCAGCCAGAGATATCTGTAAGGTGTGGTGAAAAAAATGTAGCATATAGATTTTTTTGACTGGTTATGGCTGTTTTAGCTATGTTGGTATCATAGTTTCAGGAAGGTCCCCACAAATCAGAAGAATATACCCTTGCTTAGGTTCTATTGTAGTACACAATATCATTTGCTAACAATGTTTGTTGTATTTTATATTGAACAATATGATCACTCTCTGGGCAGAAGAATAAATGGTCACAAATCTGACTTTAAAAATGGCAATATTAAACAAAAATGAGGCAGCACTGCAGTTCTGCAAGGCACTCTGCCTCTGACCTCAAGATGGTCTTGAGATTCTTGAGAAAAGAAATTGCAAAGGCCAAGTTCATCACAAAACAGCAGATGTTGAAACCAATAATAGATGTTAAAAGGTTTCTCATGATTAATCAAATTGCATTTCCTTATATAGCATTTGCACCACTCCCAAAGGGCTGCATGGCTCTGAAGTTTTCCAGAGGGCAGCTGAATTACTTTACATTTGGCTCGGCTGCGATTCAACAGGAAACTCACTCCATTTGGCATATGAGGTGATAGATTGAGATCCATAAAAGCTCAGCATTAAGGTACCACAAGAATCTCCATTACTTTATCTATATAATTGTTTTTCTGAAAACATTTAGAATACCTTATCAACAAACTTTTTTTTTGTATTGCAGTACATGTTGTTTTTCATGCAATGTGATCTCTGCAATTTCTGGTTTCCACAACTGTGTCTAATTTCAGACATCAATCCCATAGACATAGGGTTATCAGATCTAGGCAGCATAAATCAAAATGCAAAGATGTACAGAAAACTCTAATGGCTGCCAACTGATGGTCATCCGGATTTTTAAAGACCAGATGTGGTACTACAAAAGAAACCTTAAAAGAAAAAGGAAATGTTCATTATAAATGCTTTCAAATTTTTATTTATTTATTTATTTATTTATTAATTGCATTTATATCCCGCCCTTCTCCTTACGGACTCAGGGCGGCTGACAATTGAATAAAATACTAACATATATACATATACTTAATTAAAATTTGATTAAAACGAAATATTTAAATATGTCCAATTTAAAAGTAATTAAAACCCCCTTTAAAATCCCTCAGGCCAGTCC
>NW_015386421.1:3406619-3432442 GCF_001527695.2 Protobothrops mucrosquamatus
GGATATGTACAGCTGAGTGTCATCAGCGTACTGATGGAAATCCACCCCGAAGCCACGGATGATCTCCCCCAGCGGCTTCACATAAATATTGAACAGAAGTGGAGAGAGGACCGACCCTTGTGGAACCCCACAAGTTAGGGGTCTTGGGGTCGACCTCTGTCCCCCTGCCAATACAGACTGCGTACGGTCGGTGAGGAAGAGAACCACCGCATCACGGTGCCCCCCATTCCCAACCCACCCAACCGCCGCAGCATGATACCGTGGTCCACGGTATCAAAAGCCGCCGAGAGGTCCAAAAGAACTAGGACAGAGGAATAACCCCTGTCCCGGGCCCTCCAGAAATTAATATCTTACTACTAAACCTATAATATATTTAAATTATCTACAGGTAGCCCTTGACTTACAAGAGTTCATTTAGCGACCATTCAAAGTTAAAATGGAACTGAAAAAAGTGACTTATGGCGGTTTTTCATACATATGACTGTTGCAGCATCCCCACGGTCATGTGATCAAAATCTGGACGCTTGACAACTAACTCACATTTATGATGGTTGCAGTGTCCCAGGGTCATGAGATCATCTTTTGCAACCTTCTGATAAGCAAAGTCAATGGGGAAGCCAGATTCACTTAGCAACCGGGTTACTATCTTATCAATGGCAGTGATTCACTTAACAACTTTGGTGAGAAAGGTCATAAAATGGGGCAAAATTCACTTAACTGCCTCACGTAGCTACCGAAATTTTGGGCTCAATTGTGGTCGTAAGTCAAGGACTACCTGTATTTTCTACAAGCTGTATTTTATATTCTTTAAAGTCTAATTTCACTCTATTTTCATAGATTTCTGTATTTCTAATATATTTATTATTGACCTCTGTATTTCCTTTGTCTGCAATCCTATACATATGTAATCTGCCTATTGTTGGTGGAAACAGCATCCAGATCATAATCCATTGGCTCTGAGAGAAACACAAGGTACACATTAGTTGGGGGCCAAGATAAATGCAATTACAAACCAAATAAAAAATAAATCTAGTCTCTGGACCATGGGATATAATAGTTCTACTATATTCTGCATCAGCCAGACCCATATCTTGAGAATTGTGTCAAATTCTGGGCACATTGGATACAAATTGGAACAAGTCTAGAGAAAGGCACTGATGATAACTGAGAGACTGAAGCTAATTCTAACAAGGTCATAGCAAGAAAATTGGAGAGGTTTTGCCCTGAGATAAGACAATTGAAGGTATGTAACACAGAACTAGGTCACATCCTATTTTGTGCTGTCCCAGAGTACAGAATTAATGGTCACAGATGCACAAAGGCAGTACTTCCTAACAATAACAGCAGTTCAACAAAGGAGTAAACTACCCAAAGGAGATTGTGAGCTTTCCATTCCTAGATATATTTAAGTGATAGCTCCACAGCTATTTGTTGGGGTTGCTTAATTTGGATTTCTGCACTGAACAGGGGGTTGGACCTGATAGACCAAATAGCTCCTTCCAACTCTCTGACACTGAGATTTACTATGATACTAGTTCACAATGCCTATCTTTCTCCTGTTGATTCTTGACATATCAACAGAACTTAGATCAGGGGTGACAAACTCGTGACTTTTTCCCTCTTGCTAGAGCTGGGGTGGGCGCGGCTCCCGTGTGACGCATCCTGCCTGTGGGCCGGCAGTTTGACCCCCCTGACTTAGATAGTTCTGGGACTGTTACAGACATATGAGTATTGAGTCTCTCAAGGGTTCTCATTGTTTCTGTGCAAGCAGGCAAAATTACAGGTACACTGTGAAATTTCTGCAGACTAAAAATGAGCTTTATTTGCTCTCCTTGCCACCCCAAGGTCATCCCACTGCTCTATATTATCCTAACAAGGCAATTCCAATGATAGAAATAATTAGGTAAATTCCACTTCTAAGCTACCAGTGTTGCCATATAATTGAAAGAGCTTGATACATGGAAGTAAAGTCATGGCACTTCTTGAGCCTTTCCAGCTGAGCCAACTTAAGGCAACAGAGGTGAATAAGCAGAATCCTTTTTAATGAGTACTTGTCAATGTTTTTATGTTCCCTTAGCAATGGATGAAATTTGTTATATCAACTCCAAATTGGTATGGGGAGGAGATCCAATCTTGGGGCTTCTCCAGCATTTATAGATGAAAGGAACACTCTGAATGCTCTTTGATGTTTATTTAGGCAAAAGCACAGTTAATGGGAAAGGAAGTGAAGAAATCACAGATATTGAAAGTGCAAATAAGAACATTCTATCCTGCCTATTTGCCTTTGTATGATATTGTGCTTCTTATGCTTATTGTTTTGCTTCTAATGCTATATTCAGCAAGGCAGTGACTGGACTCAATGTTTAATTACTTGATTCCATCTTGCATTGTGAAGCTAGGCTGCAAGTGGTGGTGTGGAAAGAGCAACTATTTTCAGAATAAGGGTAGGAGCTAACATCTGTGCTTAAAACCATATGCATATGCACAACATTTATATCATAGCTTGCTCAAATGAAGAAAATGTAGAAACACATAATTGGCAATTAAAATACATGACTCTTATGCTTGTTAAATTGTATTTAGCCCAGTCACTTCCAGCCTTCCATGTCAGCGGGTGGTGATGATTACGGGAATTGTACTGATTGTGCCAGTTGGAAACAATGGGAGTTGTAGTCCAATAGATTATAAAGGCAGCCAGCTAAGGAAGCCTGGATTAATGACAGTAGGGGTTTGTAACTTCAGAACATACATCATTAGCATGACAACCTTTAGAAAAAGTTCACTTTGCTTTGCCCAGTACTGGAAAAATGAAAATTTACCAACTGAAGAGATTTTAATTAAGAAAATTTTAGAATGTGCAGAAATGGATAGATTAACCTTAGAGATCAAAGAGAAAGAAGATTCAGTTTATTTTAGAACATGGGAAATTTTTTACCAATGGTTAGGAAAACGAACTAGTGAGAAATGAATGTGATATGTTATTTTGAATATATATTAGTAAGAAGAATGATGTGCATTGACCAACCGATACTGTTTATGATTATCGTTTATCATATTTACTACAGCTATTTACCATTATATTAATCAGTGTTATTTGAGCATATGTACCCAGACAATAATCTGCTTGCTAAAGCTTGAAAATGTTATTAGGGGGTAACCCCAATGTTGTTTCCAATCCCGTCCTAACCACAATCCTGATCCTAACCCTACCCCGAACCTTAATCCCTATCCTGGTCCTAGCCTTTCCCTAACCCTATAAAACGCAATAAAAACTTTTATTAAAAAAAAAGGAAAAAGTTCACTTTGTTTTCTGGTTTCACCTTTGTCAGCTAGTGACACAATAAGATAGGAGCAAAGAAGACAGGATGGTGGATGGATCTAAGAAAGGGTGAGTGTTGGAGGTTAATGATAGTGCAGAATGAATGTGACAGTGGCAAACTACTGATATACAGTATGTACAAGAACTACAAGGAATATTTGACTTACAGTATAATCACAATTGACCCCAAAATTTCCATTGCTAAGCAGAACAGTTAAGTACGTTTTGCCCATTTTATGACCTTGCCGCAGTTAAGTGAATCGCCGCAGTTACGTAAGTAACACAATTGTTAAGTGAATCTGGCTTCCATATTGCTTATCAGAAGGTCACAAAAGAGGATCACATGACATTGGCACACTGCAACCATCATAAATACATGCTAGTTGCCAAGTGATTTTGATCATGTGACCACAGGGATGCTGAATTGGTCGTTAAGTATGAAAAATGTTCATAAGTCATTTTTTTTCAATGCCTTCGTAACTGGAATGGTCATTAAACAAATGATTGTAAGTCAAAGACTACCTGTATGTGGACAAGAGTTGAACTTAACTCAGGGGAATGTTTAGCTTTTTCATTACTATAAAAGAAAAATTTCCAGTGGATTAAAGATCACGACTTTTCTACTTTTGCAAGTGAAATGGGGCTCCTGGCAAAAAGTCCTGCAGTCCTAGGTAAAGCACTCTGCAAAAATAAAAAAGGAGTAAGAGCCACTTCCTGCAATCTAGGATTTCTCCATTTCTGGAATCCTAGAACAGCTGTAATGGATTTTAGAACAAGATAATGATCATTTTTGAATGAATGTTCTTGTTGCTGGCTATTTGTGCAAACTCCCCTTTTATTTAAGTTTCCCAGGGGTCCATTTGTGGATTTATATAAATACAGTGACTGAGTAATGTAATCCCATGTTATGTGCCTTCACATGAGGTGTCTTTCTTAGTTGGGTCTTAGATCAGTGGTTCTCAACCTTTTTAATGCCGTGACCCCAACCGGTCATAAGTCGAGGACTAAACCGGTCATAAATCGAGGACTAAACCGGTCGTAAGTCGAGGACTAAACCGGTCGTACGTCGAGGACTACCCAACCGGTCGTAAGTGAAGGACTAAACCGGTCGTAAGTCGAGGACTAAACCGGTCGTAAGTGGAGGACTACCCAACTGGTCGTAAGTCGAGGACTTTCCCTGCCTGGGAGCGCCGCGCATGCGTGGTTCCGCCCCCTGCGCCGGCCGAGGCGTAGCTGGCTAGCGGCAGAGACCCAGCAGGCCGACCACCAGCTGGCCCAGCCCAAGGGAGGTAAGGCACCCGCCGGAAAAGGGGAAAAAATGGACAAAAAAAATGGCAGACAGCCTTGCTTGGCAACCCCCGTTAAATGGTCGATCGACCCCAAATGGGGTCCCGACCCATAGGTTGAGAACCACTGTCTTAGATATTCTTAGTCTGGTTTCAGGATTATCTATACCTGTGATCCCACCCTTTGTTCTTCTTATTCAGTTGATTACTTCCCTAAATTTTCTAAACATGCTGCACAATGCAAATCTTATTAGCAAAATAAATAAAAGCTTGTTACCATTTTTTAAATGTGAGAAAATGATCATTCTAAAAACAAGGCACAGTTTTCTTTTGCCTCTCTTTGAAGAGAGGATAATTACATTTCAGAGTCATGCTCTATTTTTGTATGTCATCTGAATGCCCTTGGTGATGACATGAAGGATACTGAAGGCACAATAAATCATTTGCTGTTGTGCACAATTGTCCAACTACACATTGTATCAGGTTGTACACGAGAGAAAAAAGTGTCCATCTCACAAAGCTAGAATAATGACAAAATAATATAGACTATGAAAATAATAAAAAAATTCTCTTTTATTAATAAGTTATTCTAAAATATCCTGCTTTCATAAGACAATATTCTTTCTTTGTCTATGCATAGGAATGAACATTTTCCAAAGTGTTACAAGAAGTATCACCATGATTTAGACTTCTTACTAAGTAAAAGTAAAATAATAAATATTTTAAAATAATAAGTAAATAACTTACTTATCAGTTATTTACACTGTGGTTATAGTCCTTCCAGAACTGAGTGGTTTTCAAACCATTAAAAAAAAAGACATTGCAAATTAATGCTTTCATATAACCATTGGTGAATTCATCATTTATCTGATTCTTTGCCAGAGTAACATCAAATTTCATTCTGAACATTGTAATAACAGCCCAAACATACTGAATAATATTTTGTTACTTTTGTACTGTTGAGAATCATCCCAACAAACTTTTAAAATATTGTCTGAACATTGTTTCAAGGTCAAAATAATCATTATATGAAATGTTCTTACATTAGAGTGAATGCATAAACTATGGCAACGCTGTGGATTAGTATTAAATTGCTTTGCAGGCATGATATTTTATCTTATGATAAAATAATGGTATGTAACAGGAGCTTTGCAGATGGGTAACTGTGTATCTTTTGTTGCTATTGTAATAGTAGTTCCTATAAATGATCTCTATTATGGGGGGGATATGAATTAACATTGTTTGGCAAGCATAATCCCATGGTTTAATCATACTTTTAGAGTATTAAAATAGATCTTCTTGTACTGTGAGTTGCAACTTTCTACATATCTACAGGATGGTTAGGATTTAGCTAGATGCTTCATCAATGTCAGTGGAGTCATTTAGCTTGAATAACCCAGTGTAATTTGAGAGGAGTAACGGCTGATCCTGTTTAGATGCCAAATCTCATTGTTCAGTGGTAAAGTATTACATTTACTGCTATATTCTTAGGATGATCTTTCAAAGCATTATGGAAAATAGCTGTTTTGTATTTAAAATACCAATTAAACTTTAAATTAAATGCTTTCAGTCTTTTAACCAGTTAAAATGAATTTATTGTGCAATCTTTCTGACATCAACAAATATCTATATTCATAATGTATGTGTATAGATTTATACAGATACACACACACATATGTATACACACACACACACACACACACACACACACACAGAGAGAGAGAGAGAGAGAGAGAGAGAGAGAATGAATGAACTTTATCTACACCTGAAGAAGTTTCCATTGATTTCTGCCCTATTGAAGATGCCATTGAAAATAAGATGTTGATTTGAAACAAAAGATACATTTTTGTACACCTTAACTAATGGACAGATGAAGATACTTACTCTATAATCAAGTATTATAAATGTAGCTAGATCTTTGCATTGGAAGCAGAACAATGTGCACATGTGTATGGTTGTCTAATGGACATAATGATAAATGATGATTTTATTTTCAATTCTCTTTCCCTTGGCTGGGAAGTTGTCTGCTGTGCAGTCTATCACCCTATGTTGATGGAATGTCTATCTAGAAATGTCCTCATATGTGGCTTCTAAAGCAGTGGTTCTCAACCTTTTTAATGCCGCGACCCCCAACCGGTCGTAAGTTGAGGACTAAACCGGTCGTAAGTCGAGGACTAAACCGGTCATAAGTCGAGGACTACCCAACCGGTCGTAAGTCGAGGATTTTCCCTGCCTGGGAGCGCCGTGCATGCGTGGTTCCGCCCACCAGCTGGCCCAGCCCAAGGGAGGTAAGGCACCCGCCGAAAAAGGGAAAAAAATGGCGGACAGCCTTGCTTGGCGACCCCTGTGAAATGGTCGATTGACCCCAAATGGGGTCGCGACCCATAGGTTGAGAAACACTGTTCTAAAGCTATATTACCCGATCTCCCCACCCCCATCCCGGAAAATTGACTTCTCCAGCCTCTTATTTCTTTTCTTCTGAATTTTAAACTCATTTTGTTTCTTCCTTGTGTGTTTCCCACCAATTCTCTGCTCAGTGCAAAGTTTAGCTGTCCCAATGGATGACCAAGATCTGCTTGAAAAATCTCCTAACAAAAGAAGTCTCACTACTTTGCTAGATACTTGATTGTAACTGTTAAGAATCTGTTTTCATAATGTTCAGGAGGAATCTACCTAGATCTTCTGCTGCCCCTTTCTAATTGCAACTATTTAAGTCTCTAGAGAGTGCTATCATGTTCTGTCCCAAATTTCCCCATAGTTCTAATAATCTTTGTTCCTGTCTTGTCATTAAGTGAATCTGGCTTCCCCATTGACTTTGCTTGTTGGAAGCCAGCTGAGAAGGTCACCAATGGGCCTTTCCAGGATACTGCAAACATTGTAAATATGTGTTGGTTGCCAAGTGCCCAAATTTTGATCAAGTAGATCACAGGGATGCTGTCACAATGGTTAAGTGCAGAAACTGGCTATAAGTCACTTTTTTCAGTACCACTGTAACTTCAAATGGTCGTTAAATGAATGGCTGTAAGTTGAGGACTACCTTTACTCAAATTACATTACTGTATCTTTATCTACAGGTATGCAGCTTAAATGGGAATTTAAGTGATATGAGATTGTTCTTGTCCGTTGTTTCTTATTTCCAGAGTATAATTCACAGAAAACAATGACTTTTTAATATATTAACTTGTCATCAGAGTTAAAAACTTAGGCTACAAAAAGAAGCTGGTGTAATTCAGATGTATTGTTCAGGGCACTGATGACAAGTACTTATTCTACACTATCAGAAAAATACAACATAACCCATGATGTGGGATACCCAATGCTGATAGTCCTTGATTAGTTTGTGTGCAGCAAAGATGATCACACTTCCAATTTCTGATGGAGAAGAGAGTCATATCTTCTCAGACTAAGCCAAAGGAAGAGACTGACTGTGGGAAAGTTCTTACTGAAGGGATAGTATCATCTTGAATCAATACAATTTGACCTGTATCAACACAATTCATTCTTTTTTGCCTCTGTACTAAAGTTTAGATGATGCGGAGTGTGATGTCAGTTGTTAAAAGATAATTGGAATGGGTCCAGGAAATTGCAGGTTGGTAAGCATATGGCTTGTTCTGAACTGCTATGAAAGTTTTATTAAAGACTGAATGAACAAACAGACAGAAAAACAAATCTTACTGAAGAATCAACATGAATTTGCCAAGATAAGCCCTGCCCCAGTAGCCTTTTACAGTTCTTTAAAATTCTAAGAAACTGAGGATAGCCTGCTATGACCCAATGCATTTTATTTATTTTAATTTTGATAACAATATATCTGCTGTATAAAGTGGTCAGCATCTTCCATCCAGCATTCTGTTCCCACTGGGGATATCACCTGGATATCCACCAGTTGAACATAATCTCAATATTTCCTGCCTGCTTATAGCAAGAGACCTTCAATTCTCATACTGGAGGTAATTTAGATTTATTCTGACCAATAGTAACTTCTAATATTATTTGCCATAAATGTGTCTAATCCCCTCTTAAAAATAGTCAAGGAGCAGCAATCATTATCTTCAATAGGGATTTCCTCTGTTTTAAGTAAAATTAAAATTGAATTAACATAGTTTCGAATTTGTCTTGTTTTTCCCATTCTTCATGTTTCAATGTTATGAAAGAGAACCTTTCCTGATCCACTTTTTCCACGCTTGATATAATATATCTTGTTTCTTCTTATTTACCATTCCTTATTAAGCTAAAACATATCTGGTAGTCATGGATATCATAATTTTTCTCCATGCTCTCAAATTAATAGCTCTGCCAGCTATATAATTTTGCTTTTATCAGCAAGTTGTCACCAATTATAAAGATTAATCTAAAAAAGAGGAGAGGTCTGTGGGTGCTTATTTTTACCCCCAAAGTGGAGAAGATGTAAGGAAAACCAGACATTTATTACAAAGGTTTTAGGCAAAAACTCACACTAAATGGCAGTTTCTAGACCACTTTGGCTGACAGCTAAAAGGATAAGGGTTAGATCTGGTTAATACTTTCTCTGGTGACCATCAAGAAATTAGACAGAGAAAAGTCTAATAAAAGTACCCTGGAACAAGGCAATGGATTCTAACAGCTACATGATCACAGAAAATAGACCGCAACTCAGGGGAGTCTTTACCTTTAAGACAAGTTATGCACTTGTTAATCATGAGGAAAATAGGATTCTGAAGAAGCTGCCTAATGTATTTTTAGCCTATCTACAATACAGTAATACAGACACTGGGTTTGGACCATAAATTAACCACGCAGCCTTGGTTCTTACAATAGCATCGGACTAGAATCTCTTTGGCTGTTCTATTCTGATTCAATGGATTGTGCAAACATAGCCAGACAGCAACCAACTCTCAATCTTTTTTAAACGAATCCGTGAATCATTTAGAGATAATGGAACTCAGGATCGAAGTCAGTACCCCCACAAACCAAGATGCTGATTGGAGGAAAGCATAGTTTTGTAACAGGTGGGAATGAAAGAGCAATGTGCTGGGAGAGAGTCTGCAGTGCAAGACGGGTCCCCCTCCCATCCTCGAGACTGTGTGACCTTGCAAGGGTCATTGCCTGCCCACCCAGCTCTGACAAACCTTGCAAAGAAGCTGCCCCAGGACACCGCCTCATCGTCCTTGTCTCCAACCAGATCCTATTGCGTTACAGCCGTTGGGCAGCAAGCAGACTTGGGCTAAGCTTTCTTTTAGAAGGCCATCCCGAGGAGGTGCGAGCCTCTGTTACTCAACCACCCGTTGTTTTTCACGTCCCCTACATGGAAGGAAAGGGCGCGGGCTTTTGAGAAGCGCCGAAGCTGATGCGCTGGAAGGGGACGCTTACCCAACGCGGTCCTGCGCGCCTATATTTGGAGGTAACCCTTTCTGGGCACCGAGACTCAGAGGGACTTCCTGCAAAGTAAGGATTACAATCGCAGTCGCCGCCCACGGGATGGACTCTTGCATTCTCCCCTCTCTCGCCTGCTCTCTCAGTAACGTGTTGCTCCCTCGCTTTGACCTGTATAGCAGCCAAGCGGGCGCCCGCGCCGGGTCTCCCTAGCGCTGCAGGCTGCTCGCTCGGCGCTCTCACGAAGGAGAGACGGGAGAAAGAGACCCCTCCTTCGTTCCAGAACAGAGCGCTCCCCTTGCTCGTCTCCTTCTCCTCGCTCCTACAGGAGGGCAACCGCGTGGGCGATGGCGGCGCCGACGGAGTGACTGGAAAGGCGGGAGAGGCGGCAGCCAGCCTGCGAGGATGTTTTGAGCCGGGCGGTGGCCGTGGAGCTGGGCGGGTCGCTCTGGCCGTCCGCCTGGGGTCTCGCTTGGGCGGCTGCCGGGGAAACAGGCTCCCCTCCGCGCTCTTGTTACATTTATGGACGAGCACCTGAGCCTTCTGCGCTCGCCGGCCGCCCCGTCTTCCTGCAAGCATTCGAGGGGCGGCAGCAGCAGCAGCAGCAGCGTCGGCGGCGTCGTGGGAAGCAGCCACCATAACCTGGGCTACAGCGAGCAGCTCTTCCCCGAAGGCACGCTTTCCGCCCCCGAGGAAGGGCAGGAAGAAGAGGAGGACGGCGACGGGGACGAGGAGGAAGACGAGGACGGGGAGCTGGAGGGTGGCATGACTGTAGTGGCTGGAGAGGACCCTCTGATCGATGAAACCCAACATCCCCATGCCCTGCTGGGAGGGGAGCGCTATGACCACCCTCTTGCCCATACCCTGCCTCCCCACAGTCATCACCAAGTGGGCACCGGTGGAGAGGAGCACGAGTGTTGTGAGAGGGTCGTGATCAACATCTCAGGGCTGCGCTTTGAGACCCAACTCAAGACACTGGCCCAATTCCCAGAGACACTGCTGGGTGATCCCCGCAAGAGGATGCGCTACTTCGACCCTCTTCGCAACGAGTACTTCTTTGACCGCAATCGGCCCAGCTTTGATGCCATCCTTTACTATTACCAATCTGGAGGCCGTATCCGCCGCCCCGTTAATGTGCCCATTGATATCTTTTCAGAAGAAATACGTTTCTATCAGTTAGGTGAAGAGGCCATGGAAAAATTTCGAGAAGATGAAGGTTTCATCCGTGAGGAGCAGAGACCTCTGCCTGAGAAGGAGTTTCAGCGCCAGGTGTGGCTCCTTTTTGAGTACCCAGAGAGTTCCGGACCAGCTCGGGGCATTGCTATTGTGTCTGTTTTAGTCATCCTCATCTCCATTGTCATATTTTGTCTAGAAACCTTACCTGAGTTCAGAGATGACCGTGACTATGATAGTGCTGCAGGAACATTTGGGACTGGGAGTAGTCCTTTTGTGACTGATGTTTTCACCAATATTTCTTCCCCAGCTACATCTATGGTATCATCCTTCACTGACCCTTTTTTTGTGGTGGAGACTTTGTGCATTATCTGGTTCTCTTTTGAGCTGCTTGTCCGCTTTTTTGCTTGTCCCAGCAAGCCCACCTTCTCTAAGAACATTATGAACATAATTGACATTGTGGCCATTATACCTTACTTCATCACCTTGGGCACTGAACTGGCTGAGAGGCAGGGGAATGGACAGCAAGCAATGTCTCTGGCTATTCTCAGAGTCATCCGGCTAGTAAGAGTCTTCCGTATCTTCAAGCTCTCTCGGCACTCCAAAGGGCTGCAGATCTTGGGGCAAACTCTGAAGGCCAGTATGAGGGAACTGGGCTTGCTCATTTTTTTCCTTTTCATCGGTGTTATCCTCTTTTCTAGTGCTGTCTATTTTGCAGAAGCTGATGATCCCACTTCAAGTTTTAGCAGTATCCCTGATGCCTTTTGGTGGGCTGTGGTAACCATGACCACTGTGGGTTATGGTGACATGCATCCCGTCACTATTGGAGGCAAAATAGTAGGATCTCTCTGTGCCATCGCTGGTGTGCTAACTATTGCCTTGCCTGTTCCAGTCATTGTCTCCAACTTCAACTACTTTTACCACCGGGAAACAGAAGGGGAAGAACAAGCTCAGTACATGCACGTAGGAAGCTGCCAGCATCTCTCCTCCACTGAGGAGCTGAAGAAAGCTCGTAGTAATTCCACTCTCAGCAAGTCGGAGTACATGGTGATAGAAGAGGGAGGCATCAGCAACAGTGCATTCAAACAGGCTGCTTTTAAAACAAACAACTGCTCTGGCACAAACAATCCCAACTGCGTGACTATTAAAAAAATCTTTACGGATGTTTAAAATCTTTTCGCAGAGGTTGAAAGAAAATCACAGGAAGTCTGCGTAATCAGTATTTGTGAGGAACATGCATCATTGTCAGTCTTTGTGCTCTTGTTTAGTACATATACTTTTCTGGTCCTTCCTTCTGAAGATAAAATATTTTTTTAGAAGAACAAAGAACCAAGCAGATATTAAGAAAGAAGGTAGATAAGCTAACACAAGGAATGTGTTGTTGCTGCTCCCTTTGGAAACAGGTTTTTATTCTGCACAGTTGGTTTCAGGGCATTGAGATTTTAGTGAGAAACGTGTTTGTCTAATTTTTATAAAGAGCAGCTACACTGTTGATTTGCTTTTCTTTTACGTATGCACTTGTTGGATGGAAAGGAGTGGAGTGTAAGGATAATGAAAGTAACTGTGCTCTAGTGAATGAGAAGAATAAGACATAAATGTCACAAACTATCTCACATTATAATAGGATGGCCACAATTGAAAATCTGATGTATGAAGTTGCAATCTTGATTTTTTTTTAAAAAAACATATTAGGTTAGAGCCATGTGTATTCTGAATCCGCCCATGACATATGTCGTATCTCTTTAATACAACAAGGGAAACGCCTCCATTGTGATTTTGGATTTCTTTGATCCCTGAATTCCCAAAGAATTGCAACTTTGAATCTGAAGTGCTACCTGGGTATTGTAGTATTACTTCTTCCTACACAGTGAGACTGAACAATTGACCAACTGGATCATATCTTGATGATCTGAATATGATGAATTATTTAGTTTTTAGTAAATTTCTAACAGGCTTTTATTTTGACTGCAGCTTCAAAACCAAAAAGCAAAAGAGGTATTTCCATAAATGTTCAGTGCATGTAAGATAATCACAAGAAGATTAAAGTGACAAACACGCCTTGCAGCGGAAGTTACTAATTTGGACCTGAGTGGTACAGTTTCCATAGCAACTTTGGTTTCCTGGGAAACTCCCAAAGGTTGTCATAGCATCCGTTCTTTCCCTCCCTCAATCTTCTGCTGTTTCTATAGTAACCATTCCAGATGGTTCCAACTTCTGTGGTTCCACAGAAAAGCTGCTGCTCTGATAAATCACACACACATACAAACACAAACATGCACACAAATGTACACAGCATTAATCCCTAAGAGATTTAGTTGTGGAAGTTAAGCATTATTCTGTATGTACCATTTCTATATTGGCAAAATTTGAGATGGCTGCATATCATAAAGAAAAGAGTTAATATGATTTTTTTTAAAAAAAACTATTTCACATAATATAATTAAACACCTATTTGACCAAAAGCAAAGAATTTCTCCCCTGCCAATCTTCCACATCTCTTGCAATTTGATATCTGATTATTGAAACCTGGAATTAATTCTAAATGAGTTACCTGTACAACTGCATAGAAGGTTTAAAAAGATGGCATTGCCCTCTACCTTTAACAGAATAAATCATATAATATTGATTTATAATAATTATTTATTGCATATGACCTAGTATTATGCAAAAAAACCTCTTTTCAAAGCATGTAAAGCACTGAAGATCAAGACCAAAACATTTATTACAAAAGGATGGTGATGAAGTGTTGGTTCAAAAATACTTAAAAGTCTTCTGGGAAATGTATATCCATCTTCTCTGAAGTACACATCTGCAGCTATGGAATATCAGACAGATACAGGTGAGCTGTTTGCTAATTCAAGGAGAATTGCTCTCCCTAAGATAATGTGTGAAGATAACATCTTGTGATCAGTAAGAAAAATAATCAGAGAATTAAAACAAAAGCCTTTTATTTAATTTTAATAACCTAATCAGTTTTAAGGATTTTATTATAACATTCTCAATTCATTGATTTTAATCTCTCGCCTTTAGTTTTAGAAGCACAAAAGAACAATGTGTTGAAAGGTAGTTCTACTGGTTTAAGCACAAATAGCTTCTAGTATATCTGGTTTCAGAATATATTTTTGGCTCTATATCTCTACTGAAGTCCAGTTTGATCTGCTATATTAGCCCCTGATGTTTCTTAATATTCCTTTCCGTAATGCATTAGGATATTTAATGTTAGTTCTTATATCATTTTGTAGATTTAATTGCATGCTCTTGGAGGAAAAATGGAATTTGTATGTGTTGGTTCCATGCAGTATTTATATCTACTTTTTTTTTTAATCAAGAAGTTCAGTTCACTGAACCGTGGCATTATATGGAGCTTTGTCATTTCTGCCAGATGATAATATCTGTAGGGTGTAGGGTCAGAGGAATAGGTCACTTTGTTTATGTGTCTATGAATTTCAAATTTTTATATATCAGGTTTGACAGAGAAGATAAAGACAATAAGGAATGACTACTTTTTAATCATCATCATCATTCAAATTTGTTAAATATATACTAAACACAGAACAAGAACGATTTAGGTAGGATCTATATTACATTAGTTGCATCCATATGCATACACCCAATATGAGCTTGGACAATTTCCCATGAATACTGTCCTCCACCATTCTGTTTTCTTTGTCTAAGTAAGTGTCCTGTTGCTTATTTAGCCAAAATAACATCATCAGGATGTGAGGAAGAGATAGCACATTTGAAAAAACTCATATTTAGAGAATTTAAAAAAAAATACTTAAGGAAAAAACTATGGGGACAAACACCACAGATTTTAAGAAAGACTGTTATTGATAATCTCAGCTGACTATTGGAATGATAAAGTAAGATAATGAAGAAAGGGATGAATGATGTATTCTGAAAAGGATCATTGCTTGCTGATTAGAAACATGAACAGAAATATCACATGCTTCATTTTATGATAGGTTTAACCCATTACAATGTACTTTGAAGTTCTCTTTGTCCCCAAAGAAGGATCTAATATTTAGCAGAATTATGTATTAGTGTTCTTTGAATCTAGTTCATTATAATGAATAGGAACTATCAGCTCAAGAAATTGATAATGTACATTATTTTGGTTTCCCCCCTTTAATCCAAATATTGGGAGTGAGACTGCCTTGTTTTTATTAGGACACATGCATTGAATTCAGATAAAATGTAAGAACAGAGAACTGCTTTTGTTGAAGGTTCTATCCACAAATGAAGCAGAAAAAGGTCATTTAAAAATAGCTCACTAAAATGGCTCCTCCTATTTTTTAGTAGGCAATATCTCTACAAAAATTGTCAGGTTGTTCAAGACAGATGTTCAGTTTCCTTTTTGGTTTATTTCATGTTATTTTATTTTTAAATTCATGTTTGTCATGAATACAAATGTTTGTCAATACAAATGTCAAATATATATATATATATATATATATATATATATATATATATATATATATATATATATATATATATATATATATATATATATATATATATATGTTTTTTGAGGTTTTCACGGGTGTTTATATGTGAGTCTTTGGTCATTCGGGTTTTCTCCCGTGTAAGATTAGAAGTATCATAGCGACGTTTCGATGAAATCACATTCATNATATATATATATATATATATATATATATATATATATATATATATATATATATATATATATATATATATATATATATATATATATATATATATAAGCTATCAAAATAATAACATTCATTTTAATGCTAAATAATGAGTAGTGAGCAATAGGTCTGTCTGTTTAATGGGAAGCTTGGTCAACTATTCCATTAGAATAGGATAAGGTTATCTTTAATCTGTTAATAATTGTGAAACCAATTACTCAGTGAAGCGGTGAACCCTTTTTCTCTGAATTGATTCAGACAGAGATTAGATTATTGGGAATGCTTTAATCTGGATTAAAGTTGACCTGAGACAGTGGTTGAACTTCATGGCCTAAATGCCTCCTAAATGAATTTGTACAATTTAATAATAAATCCAAAGAAAAGAATAGGATGCCACTTAACCCGCCTTGCATTAGTGAAATGTCAGATTGGCAATTACGAAAAAGAGAAAATCAAGAGGGAAATTTCAACTGCTTGGAGTCTACCACAAGTTCAACAGAGAAAACGAAGTATTTAGAAATAGGGGAAAGCAGACCTTAGGTTTATTAGTGTCCAAAGGATGGTGTAATCATGCATTCTCTGCGGAGAGAATGCCAAATCTCAGTGTTTATTAAATGGAAACGCTCATATAAGTGTCTTTTTTCATGCCACCACCAAAGTCAATCATAGCATATACTGTAATTAAAAAGTACAGCTGAGGGTCATCAATATATTGCCAATCACAATCAGCATGATTGTGTTTAACTCATGTAATACTTTCCCTCCATTTTTAATGCTGCAGTAAGAAATTGTTAGTTGCTTTCAATCAACCATTGCAATAAATTTTCCAAACTGTATTAGTTTTACATCCTAAATCACCTCTGATGTTTATCTGAGAAAAGAGTAAGGAGACAATTAAATATTTCCCCTCTCTATGGCTATTCTAAAGAAATTAGTAATCCCTTCTTATGAGTGTATTTCATAAAGAGTAGAAAATCTGTTTCAGATCTGTTTACATTATGTGCAATTTGGCATTTAGCCAGTAAATGTAACTTGCATATATCAAAACTAGCATGAAGCATCATCACTTTGTTGCCATGTCTAGAAATCAAGAACAAATATTTTTGTTTTGGTTTTGTTTTGTTTAAACTAAGCCACTTTGAAGACTAGTTTTAAGGCCTAAAAGTGTCATAGAAATAATATTGTAATTAAATAAAAAGATATTTCACTCATAGCATGCAGTGAATGCTATAAAAACAAGAAATACCCAACAATTAAGGAAAATAAGAAATTAAGGGCCGATAAACAACACTTTTTTTCCCCCTCAGAGCTTTTGCAGAGTTTCCCAGCCTCAAGTTTTAACTCTACCTTTCCAATTGGAACTGCAACAAAATACTTCACAAGGTAAGCAAGGTATGGGACTTCATCAGAAAATTGTAAAGTATGCTTCACTATGCTGTATGACTCCTGCATCTCTTCCATCTTTCTTCTAATCAGACTCCCCCAAGAAAAGCTATGGCTGACTGGAGCAATAGATCCCCTACTTTTGTTTCCCCTTCTCCTTGCCATACAGTACTTACAAACTAATATCATAACCCTCCATCCCTCTGCTTCATTCCACTCATAGTGCAGGGACTCTGGAGACCAATGAACCACAGAGAGGTGTACTATATCTAGACAAACCTCTAGGATCTGCTAGTGAAAGTAATGGCGAGCATTACCTCTTGTAAAATTAGCCATTTGATTTTCCCTGTTGTCACTGCTGACCAACGTTCATTATGTATTCCTTTTTATCAGATGAGAGCCAAAGTAAATGGAGCAGAACAAATTGAAACTGCAGACAACAGTCCCTTCCTTGCAGCAGATGGGTGAGTATCATTGTAATGACTACATTGTCAACCTCAACAGAGGAAGCTCTAAACATAAGGAGCATTAAATGAAAGCACACCTTTTTCTCACTTTGGTCATTCACATCATTCTCTGGAGTTGCCACTTGCTTCTGTTCCCTCTTATTCATCACCACCCTCTGTTTTTCTTATCTCCACAGGCAACCAGGCAGCCATTCAACATTCACAGAGGCATAATATTATGCAGACCACCAGTAAGGTTAGCAATGAGAAGTGGAAATTACCAATGGGAAGTCAACTATTTGCCTCTGTGGAGTTGCTGGCTTCACGTTCCCAGTGTTCATGTTTCCAGAGCAGTGTTTCTCAACTTAAGCAACCTTAAGATGTGTGGTGTTCAACTCCCAGAATTTCTCACACAGAAGGCTGGCTGGGGAATTCTGGGAGTTGAAGACCATACATCTTAATGTTATTAAGTTTGAGAAACATTATTCTAGAGTAATATAATAGGTACAATGTAGCTTAGCATAGACATATGGTAATGAGGAATATTATATTTATGATTTTGTATCTCTTGTATTTAAAGGCATAGATCATGGGTATCAAACTCGCAATGTCACGTGACGTGTTGCGATGTATTGCGACTTTTTCCCCATTGCTGGCAATGGGGTGGGTGCAGTTTCGGCATGATGCATCCAGTCCGTGGGCCGGCAGTTTGACACCCCTGGCATAGATAGTCTACAGAGACTTAGGCATGGCCTCTCCGCCATTCTCCTATGTGTCAGTAACCATGGTCTTCATGATGTTTGATCAAAGCTGTGAAGCTTTGTTTTCAGCTGTGCCTGTTTTCTCATAAGACATAGCAGAAAGAGAACAATTACTTCCAGTTGTTACTGTTATTTGTATGAATTGGAAAGACATATTAATCACAGGTTGGGTAATCTCATCAATAGCTGACAAATAAGTATTTATGTACACCTGTGGATTTGGCAAAATGAGAGATTGTGTGAATATGTTACTCTAATGTCTCAGATGCACGTTTGGCTCTTCTGGGCCATTTCTGATCCTGGGGCCATGATTGAATCTGAGCTTTTTGGCCATCTAAGTCTTTGCTACTTCATGTTGGCTTCATTGGGGAGTAGTACAGAGTATGGTACATGTCCAGGAGTCATCTCTCTGCTAAAGATAATGGAATTTGTAATCATATACCTGGAGGGTGGAGGATAGGGGGAAATGTAGTTCTTGGTATTGACCTGGATACCTTTTCCTTTCTGAAAGTATTAGTTCCTCTAGGATCTCCAAGATCCAAGGTGTGATTTATGGAGGTCAGATTCATCTCTCTGTGAGATGATTTTAAACCACATTTTGTGTTTCCCATTCCCTTCCACACTGAGACAATGAGCAGCTTACATACATTTCTGCTCTGTACTTTTTGTATTAACATTCTTGTTTCATACATATACACACATATCTACATGTATTTATATAGCCCTTCATCTTTCCCTTGAGAAAGGATGGACTTCTTTCCAAAGAAATGTTTCCTGAATACTGAATCATTTCTCTTAAATACAGGTTTATAATATCATGGTGGCTTATGTAGGAAAAAGACACTGTAACATCCTAATGTGTAAAGATTATACAGGGACTGAATGTTTGTCATTATGCAATCATTTGGTCAATCCTAGTTGCTGGTTTATTTCTGTTTATAAATGTTCAGATTTAATTTCAGAACAGATTCAGCTTATTATAATCTTATGGGAAACTTATGTAGAATAAGCACTTTTATTGGTATTTTTCCGTACATGAATAATGCGGAGCATTTTCCAATGACATAAGGATGTATTTCAGTGCTGGTATGTTTGCATGTTTTTCTTTAAGTATTGCTGTATTCTTGGTTATGATGGTTGAACATAAGATGAGGCAATATTATCCCTGGGTTTGTTGTGATATAGCAGCCATTTGATTCCTATAATAAAAAATGATCAATATCAATCACACCAATAGTATTTGAACTTTCTGAACAAACTGTACTAAGTTTTATGCTTAGTTCTTAGTTCAAAATTGCATGAACAATGCATATATTAGAGACATTAGCACACAAAAGGAAAGCCTGTGCCAAATATGTTGAAGGAAGGATTTATATGATGAATTTGTTGTGGAAAAAGTATGAACATATATATGAATTTTCATGCTTTAAAAAACTGTAGAGTAGTGTGGAAACTGAAATATGAAAAATGATGGTATAAAGTTTCATAATATGTATGTATTGACACACATACATACACAAACACATACATATACATATATAGTTGTATGCATACATATGTTCATAAATAGTAACACATGCTATTATACAGTGGTAAAGGTAGAACTTGCTAGCATGAGGATTCATCTGGTTTTAATTATGCTTTGCTTGTGGCATAATTTCTACATTAATAATGTAGGCTAGTAGGAAAAAGAAATAGATTTTTTTGCATTAAATACTGTATGTATTTTTCTTACTGCCATGTTCTGTAATAGCTATATGTTGAACAGTAAGTAAGGTTCTTGAACAACAGTCACTGCTTCAAATATTTATTTTATTTAATTTATAACTTAAATGCACTAGGTTGACAGGTAAACATTTTACAAACAAATACAAACTTTCATATTATCATAGTTAAGATCTCCATGAAATCCCAGTATTTCATTAGCTCATATAAACATGCTTTTGGAAGATCCTCATGCCTTACAAAGTGCTTCTGAGGAAAGGTTTTATTGTATAATTAAATGCCTTCTTCACAATTTTTATAGGGTTCAGATAAATTGTCTCCCATCAACCTTTGTATTTTTCTTCATAACTTATGCTTTTTTCTTGTACATAAAAGCTTCTGAAAGGAATAGAAAGACAGAATGCCTGCCAACATCTTTTAATTAATAAGACAAGGAACGGTGCTAGAAGTGTCCATGATCTCTAGATTGATGAGATTTCATGAACATGAAGAATATGTGTGCACATTTAATGCTTATCTGCCTTTATTAAAAGACAGTAAGTCTTACAAATGGCAATAGAAAACAGGAAATACCGTAGATGGTTACTTGTCCCAAACTTCTTAGGCTTTTTTAAAAGACCAGGTGTTGCAATTTGAATGGTGCCTGGCATTGGTATGTGCAGCAACTGCAACTTTATCACAATACAAGTTCTGTCCTCATGTACTTGTATGCAACATCATAATACAAATACAACAAAGTATGCACATTCCACCACTAGCTTCTCCTGCTCCCTGTGAATGCCTGTGGTGTCTGGACAACAATAAAAATTTCAACAGAGAATCTGGTGCAATATGCTATCCAGTGTTATTCCTGTTTAATCAAATTTTACATTAGCTGAAATTTTCATGATTATAAAAGGTAGTTCAACCAAATTCTCATTGTAGAGTCTTGCTGAAAATTATAATGGCATGACTAATAATAGCAGGTGCCATGTTAATTTTCTACAGAAAGCACCACAATCTTTTCATCAGCTACGATTGGATACCTTACACTTTTTTTACGATCATCCTTTGTGATTTTGTTGTATATGTGCAGCAGGAATGGGTAGGATCAACCTTGTGACATAAATTATATCTCAAGAATGACCATAACAAAACTTATAGTACCATGACCATGAATTGAGATTACTAGCTTACCAGTGTTTCAGTTATCCTTGTCAAGTTAGACAGAAATGAATCCAGAAATCAGATAATATCTAAAATAAAGGAAGATAGACAAATTATTTACTTGATGACAAGTATCCAAAAGTGAATTGTTAAAAGTGGGATACTTATAGGCTTGAGAATGTGCACTTAGATCTTATTTACTGAATTGGACTCAAACTACTATAAACTTTATTTCATTTGCAGTATAGAAAAATAAGAAAGTTTACTGTGTTGTGCAACAGCTTCTTTCTTGTCCATTTAGTTTCTTTTCTGTTTCTTTTCTATGCTAGATATTATTAACATTAGCTGTCTCTGTCCTGAGGGAGTGGGAACAAGCAAGACAGTCCTGTTTCCCTCCCATTTCTGTTCATGACCAAAACCAGAGGTCCTTAACCTTTTGGGCACCAGGGACTGGTTCCGGGGAGAGAGGTTTTTCCATGGACTGGAGGGGGCGTGGTTTCATGTACTGCCTGAATCCTGCGGATGGAGCTTTGCTTGTTTGTGCGGCCCGGTTTCATGCATACCAGTCCATGGACCGGGGGTTGGAGACCCCTGACCTAAACAGTACATTGATTGAAAAATATTGTATGGGAATAAAATATACAGGTAGTCCTCGACTTACAACAGTTCATTTAGTGACCATTCAAAGTTACAATGGCACTGAAAAATGTAACTGATTAGACCAGGGGTGTCAAACTGGCGGCCTGCAGGCCAGATGCGTCACACACAGACCATGTCCACTCCGGCTGCACAAAGACAAAAAAAATGTCACAATACGTCACATGACACGATCAAGTTTGACACCTGTGGATTAGACTATCAACTTTCTCTGCATGTTCTCCATCTTCCAAGCTCCACCCAGAAACTTAACAAACTAAAATGTAGGGAATTTTTAGCCCTAGAACATTCTCAGAGCATCAGATTGGAAAAAATGATCTGAGACATCAGATCAAATAACAAACAACTCCTGGGGTTCCTTGAGATCACATTAGTATGTCGCCTGTTCCTATTGTATTTAGGCGTATTAGCATCAACAGGTCATTAGAGAAGGAGGAGAAAATGGTATGAATAGTTAATGTGCTTCAGAACAGTGCAGACCACCCTATACTGTTTTGCATCTTATACTACAGTATAATAATTTGTAAATGTACAATAAAGAGATATGATATGGGTGTAGGCAGAACCAAGAGAAACATCAGAGCTACTTACTCTTTTGAGTTAATCTTGCTTATTGTTAATTAGCCATTTTAATATCAGGTTTCTACATCTCATTGTTTTGTATCACATTCATTCATTCATTCATTTAAATATATTGACCACCCAACTCCAGTGCTGGAAATGGGGCAAAATAGATACTTTAAGGTTGAAATCCAGTTGACAGGCTGTTCAGTTAGTAAAAGTATACTCAGAACTGTATGAACACCACTCCTTCCAAACAACTTCTTTGCTAATTCCTTTTATTTTATGATGGTAATACGAGGAGGTGAATATAAATCTTTAGTTTATTAGGGGAATATGTTAAAATTTATTCAGTACAAGATCAAAGCTCATTGTACATTTTTTCCCCTCGCCAAACATTCAAATATGAAAATCCCCTCCAGTCCTCATTTCATAGTTCTTTTTTATGAATGGGGACATGCTTTAGTATGACATGTAACAGATGGTGGGAAATTTTTGACTAAAGCTTGCCAGTGTGGTTCAGACTGCCTATATTTCTCATCTGTTCTTTCCTTCCTGTTTTGATCAGCAGGATCTAAAGATTGAATTGTTTGGAAAGTTGCAGAAAATAGAGTAGGCTGTGCAACTTAATCTTTTTTTAACGAACCAATCTTGTTTGTTTGTCTGTCTTTCCTGTTTTCCTTTCCTGTGGCTGGATAATTGCATCATACTAAATTGTGGTGGTTTTTTTTTTACTAATAGTGGTTTATAATATGACTTACAAATTACAATTAAATGAGTTTGTAACACATTAAGCCATAAAAGAATTTGCTTCATTGTGTTTTAGGACTGTCTTTCTAGCTGCATTAAAAAATGATTTTTTTAAAAAAAATGTCTTTTTTCCAGGAAAGTCAGGTTGCATATACAATGTGGTTCCTCCTCCTCTGATTTATCCTGCCCTAACAATGTTGTGAGAAAGAGCAGCCCCAACCCCATCCTTGCCTTACAGCAGAACATTTATGCCCTCACAACGGATGCCAGCCTACTGCTGAGGCAAACTGAAGCCAGGTCCAAGAAATCTGACTAGAAATTATTGTTTTGTATCATCATAATTTGCGTGGATGAGAAGGATCAAAGACATTGGCATCCTTCAGGTCTTCAGTTGGCCTACTGCTAGATTGTCCACTCCCATCTAGCCAAACCTGGGAGGGGGGGAGGTTTCTGTGCCTCCATGGACATTTATTTCTTGGCTGTGAAAGAATAGCTTTCCTCTCCTCTCCTCTCCTCTCCTCTCCTCTCCTCTCTTCTCCTCTCCTCCCTTCCCCTTCCCTTCCCTTCCCTTCCCTCCTCTCCCCTTAGAGCAGTGGTTCTCAACCTTTTTAATGCCGCGACCCCAACCGGTCGTAAGTCGAGGACTAAACCGGTCGTAAGTCGAGGACTACCCAACCGGTCGTAAGTTGAGGACTTTCCCTGCCCGGGAGCGCCATGCATGCGTGGTTCTGCCCCCTGCGCCGGCTGAGCAGGCCGACCACCAGCTGGCCCAGCCCAAGGGAGGTAAGGCACCCGCTGGAAAAGGGGGAAAAATGGCGGACAAAAAAAATGGCGGAAAAAAATGGCGGACAGCCTTGCTTGGCGACCCCCGTGAAATGGTCGATCGACCCCAAATGGGGTCCCGACCCACAGGTTGAGAACCACTGCCTTAGAGCAGCCCCATTCCCATGCAAAGATAGCAACTTTCATCACCTTGTTTTCAAAATGCAGCAAGAGGAATTCTGTAGAGACAGTGATTTTTTTGAGAAGGGAATGAAAACACTTAGCTGGGAAAGGAGAAAATCTCAAGGGTTCCTAGAAACGTTGTTGGGCCAGGATAAAATATGTATTTTTAGCATTTTCAACTCAGAAGAAAAAATACTAGTTTTGTTCCAAGATGAAATAGGGCTATTTCAAGTGCTGTTGTTTCAAGTCTTTTGAGAATCTTAAGTCCTGTAATAGGCTTTAAAAAAAATCAAGAAGCTGCAATTGGCTTAGTTTTTCAATTTTTCCACCCACATACCTACTAAAATAGCAAGGAAATGTTGTTTTGCCAAGACTATAGGTCATGACTACATGAAGGATGGGGATGGTGAAGAACAGACATCAAACTTTCCCCCCATTGCCGGCAATGGGGTGGGCGTGGTTTCCTCATGACATGTCCGGCCCGCAGGCTGGCAGTTTGACACCCCTGGTGAAGAAGAAGCTAACATTATTTAAGCACATTTTCAAAGGCAATGATGATGATGATGGACCCAGTCATTGCCCTGCCTGCATTCAACAGATTGCTGCATTTGTATCAAGAATAATTGCAGATGGCTGATTGTGAATGTAAAAAATAGAGGGAGATTGCTATCCATTGGTTGCGTAATTGATTGAGTTGATGCTTTTGCATAGCTAGAATTCAGGGGTTGAGTAATGTGTGCATTGTATTCCCTGCTATGCTTTCTTTTCTACCTCAGGCACGTGCAAAGATATGTGCATTGCACTGGGAGCTCTACACAAGTATTGTTAATGATGTTGATGAGATGTTCAAGGTGGAAATTGGAGTACAATATGCAAGGATTAAGCTCCTTTAATTTATTTGTTGAATGTGGGCATATTCTTGGTAATATTGCAGTGCATATTTCAGACTGCTTGCTGAATGCAAATAACTTTCTTCTTAAGTTTGGTGAGTGTCTTTGGCAGATTGCTAAGTGCAGCAATGTGCATTATGTTTATGGATCAACAAAGGAGAGAAGCTGTCTTTTTGCTATTGCTCTTGACCTGGGCCAAATGGAATCATGCTATGTGTTATTCTTGGATGAGTTTCTGTGACTTTTTATAAAAAGGCAAATAGGGCAAATACTGTAAGTGTCTTTAAAGAATAGTCTGCATAGGTGATTTAAAAAAGAATCAGTACACTGACTCAACTTTTTTGTAGGTGTTGTGGCTCCATCTTGTGAGCCCCTCTTATCAGAGGAAGAAGGCTCCGAACATGAAGGAGAGGAGATGGCCAGGCCTCCCTCTCCAGGACCCTCCTCTTTGGCAATGCCTCAGGTGTCTCCCGACGGAGAAGAGATTGACCAGGAGCCAGGTGTTTCTCAGATTGGCCAGGAGCCAGGTGTTTCGGATAGTGAGGAAGAGAAGTTGTGGCTGGATCCACGCCAGTGTAGGAGCGACAAGCGTGCGCAGCAGAAAAGGAGACGTGCCAGAGATTAAGCTGAGTCACTGGACCACACCCCACAGGCTATAAAAGGGAGGTGGTGGCCATTTGGACTCTGTGACGGACAAAGCTGAATCTCTGGCGAAGTAGTTTGCTGTGGACTTAATTTTCTAACTGTGTGTATTGTTTTTTGTTCTCTGAGTAA
>NW_015386421.1:3432542-3466660 GCF_001527695.2 Protobothrops mucrosquamatus
TCTCGGCTGGCTGTTTGGGTGTGTGTGTCCGACAGGGACAGAACAGTAGGTTAGGTGGTAGGTAACAGTCGAAATGAACTACCACCTAATATACAGGGTAAAAAGCAAGGCATTTTTTTCCAGTTTTTCAAACCTGTTGATTTCACTAGTAATAAATATTAACAAGAAGTATATGGCTGGAAGAGGCTCTCAGAACTGCAAAAGATATTTGACTGTTCAAATTGCATATAGACAGGAAATTCATCTACATTATCCCAAATTTGTAATATAAAACTTCTACAGTTAACTCTATAACACTATTTAAATTTTTATACACTTCACAATTATAATTGTATAATAATACAGAAGCTTTTAAAGAGTTATTGTATAATTTCTCCAATGCTATTGTTTAATTTATTCATACATTTGGGATGCAGATTTATAACTTTAATTGTTCACTTTCTGAACAAAAAAGGTAATTTATTCATATATCTATACACATACAAACATACACATCTATATATGCTCTAGTTCAGGGGTAGTCAACCTTGGCTCTTTTATGACTCGTGGACTTCAACTCCCAGAATTCCTAAGCCAGCTAAGCTGGCTCAGGAATTCTGGGAATTGAAGTCCACGAGTCATAAAAGAGCCAAGGTTGCCTACCCCTGCTCTAGTTCAAAATTCAGCAGCCCAGCCTAGATTTCAGATCAGTTGAGATGGGGAAACCTATCACAAATAGTACTTTGGTTTATGTGATTGTTCTGAAGCATTACAGTTTCCATCCTTTTTTTATTTCCTCAGTTTCTTGGTACTTTTTCTCTTGAGTGCTGATGCTTTATTCAGTTCACTTGGGAGCCCTCTCTTTTTAGGGAACCATCTCTGATTCTCAATCTTCATTCGGATCCTTTCACACCTGCTGCATAAGATGAAATCTGCCAGAATGAGACATTCTACCTCTGCTTCTGGTTCTGACTGGGTCATGTCCTCGATTTTTCATATATGTTCATTATACCGTAGCATAAACATACATATAACACTGATAACAATACAATGATAAAAGCCCTGAAGATTTATTAAAGACCAGCTATCTTTCTCTTAGACGTATTGCTCTTCTAGATTAAAACAATTCCAGAATACTGGAAACAGATACATATAATATTCTGTTTAAACAGAAACAGAATAACAGAGTTGGAAGCAACTTTAGAGGTCTTCTAGTCCAACCCCCTGCTCACGCAAGAGACCTTATATCTTTTCTGACAAGTGGCTGTCCAGTCTCTTCTTAAAAGCCTCCAATGATGGGGCACCCACAACTTCTGAAGGCAAGCTGTTCCACTGGTTAATTGTTTTCACTGTTAAGAAATTTGTCTTTAGTCCTAGGTGGTTTCTCTCCTTGATTAATTGCCATCCATTGTTTCTTGTCTTACCTTCTGTTACTTTGGAAAATAGGCTGACCTCTTCTTCTTTGGGGCAGGCCCTCAAATATTGGAACTCCGTTATTGTATCACCCCTAGTCCTTCTTTTCACTAGACTAGCCATACCCAGTTCCCGCAACCGTTCTTCATATATTATGCTTCTCAGATTCTAGGCTAGTTCTAGATTAGACAACATGCAAAGTAAATGGTGGAAGAAGTCTACATTGATTGATAACCAAGAGTTTAACCAATAATTGAGCATGTAATTGTGATCCAGATCAGATCAGGTTTCCATGCATGTTTTTCTCTAATGTAAAAGTGGCCAATTTAGCAAAAGATGAATAGTGTATAAATAGTATGCCTCTAAAGGGCAGATATTTTCCTACGTTTCAGACAAAGGTATTTTCCAAACTTGCTTGGAGATGACAGGGACATTTTATGGTTAATATCATTTTAATATAGTTTACTTGTTTACAATGTGTGTGTTTATATACTTACACAGTATGCTGTATTTCACCTATACAAGATATTTTGTACTGTAAAGATGACATTATCAGATTTGATGAAATATAGTGATAATGTGGGTCCCCTGAATATGTTGGAGTCAGGCTTGGAAACAGTGCATTGTGAAGTAGCTATCTTTCTAAGAGGCAGGGGATTATAATTTTGCAAAGCAGCTTTGATGGTGCTTCACTTTAGGCATCATCAAAATGAACCACCACTCTCAAGCTTTACATTATTCCTGTAGTTCCCCCGCACCCATCTCTCTCTATCGTACACATCTAACCTTGTACATATTACAGTACTAGTAACAAGAGAAACAGCTGCAGTTTCTTTATTCACTGATAGATGGTGCTATAACAATTAGTGCTGATAATCTAATTTCAGATTGCAAGAAGAGGAAAGGAAAGCCAAAAGAAGGGGAAATGGGATACTATATTTATTTAATTTATTTGTATGATTTATATAGCCGTTCATTTCATACATGACTCTGGGTGGCTTATGCAGATTAAAACAGAAACCTTATCATATGTAGCACTTGGTCCCTAAAGAGAAACAACCTCCCCCCTTAGAAAAAGTATACATTATAAACAACAGAGCTCGTCTACTCACTTGACACACCTGGGGAAGCAGCCAAGTCTTTGGTGCCTTGCAAAAGTCTAATCCATACAAAGAGGAAAAGGGATGCCTGGACACTGAGATGCTGTACTTTTTTAGATTTTTATTTTTGAATAAATTGAAGGTTTAAAAGCAAATTAAAAGTGCTACACAGGTGATGGTAGCAAGTGTAGAGTTTGAAATAGGGAGGGGTAGGCAGGGATTGGAGCAAGACTGCTTGGGGAGGCTAGAAAGGGTTAGCCTCCCCAAGGACGGTAACTCTGGAAAAACAGGAGACTAATGGGGAAGGGAAGTACAATTGAAAACAGGTGGGAAGTCTAGTGATGGGTTGGCTGGCAGGGAGAGGAATTGGAATTAGCTTTTGGGACCATATCTTATATGCAGTGGGCAGATGCACTTTACTTAGGCCAAAATTACCTGCTGGACCATCTGCTCCTATACAATCTGCTGTTACTATTGTGTCTTCCATAAGGAATTCTTTGCAACCTCTTATACAGTTTTCAGATACATTTATTGTAAGTCATTAAGTACTTCTTGAGAGTTGGTAACATATGCGTTTCTAAATAAATTCATTTCAAAGTAAACTATCAACTTTCTCTCCAGCAGTTTTTTTAGTCCACTTCCCTCCCTAACTAGGTGCTTTTTGAAAAGGAGGCAGAAAAAGAAAGAAAGAAAAAGTAAATAAATCTGTTGCTATTGCAAATTCTCGCACAATTTATGGTTAGAGACAGATCAACTACAGAAATTGTTTAGACTGATGTGCTGGCACAGGTGACTGGATTTCAGTTTAGACTTAGTTGTTCCAATGAATCAAAAGAAAATGACAATTCCTAATTGTTCTCTTCGTGATATCTCCCATCATAATATGCCACAATTGCTGTTGCGTACTGTTACTTTCCCTATCTCTCACTTGGACCCTAAATTGAGACAGAGGAAAACATGAGCATTGGTAGCATGGATAAAGTTTGTATGATAAAAACTGGAATTTTCCAAGTTGGGTTTAATTCCATCCAAACTATGCAGTCCTGTTTGAACTAGGAGAGTTGGTAGGTCTCCAGCTCCTTTACAAGAAAAGATTACAGCAGTTGTTGAGGTGGTTTAATATGTGGACAAGCATGTGTAAAGTGGAACATGATTAAAGAATATAAAATGTGTGTAGTATGAAAGCAATAAGTAGGCATTTGGATGTTTTTCTTTTTCACTTGCAATATTAGAACTTCTTCGATGATGTGAAAGCGTAGGATATTCAATGGTCAATGTGGAATTACTATGAAATAATAAATAATAAATACATAAAACTTGCAACTGGAAGATGTGATATTTTAATAGGGGACAAGACATTAACAGAAGATAACACTTTCTATCACAATTTATTGTGTTGTTGTTTTTATGCTACTTCCAGAATCGGAGGTAGCAGGCATCTGAGCACTGGTTGCTAGGAAAAACAGCAGCAAGTATACCTATATAGACCCGTTGTACCGTTCTAGTTCTTAGATGGAATGTTTAGAACAGGTTCAGAGAAAGAAGGGCTTTGAATATAGTCATAAGAAAGACAACACAGTGAAGAAACATGGAAGGAATTGAGGATATGTAGCCTGGTGAAGACAGGTAGAAAGGGGATTGATACATGCTATTGACCAAAATTATTCCCTGCTCCCCCAGAGAGAGCAGTTTTCAGAGGGGAACAAGGGAAATTAGGGTGACATAAACAACATTTTACTGTTGTGATACAAGCCCCATGCCTGATCTACATGAGGAGTAATGTCACAAAGGAAGAGGAGTTTGCAAACTACTGCTTTGTCATTCTAACAAAAGTAGAAGGACTTTGTAGATGCCACTGCTCAGAGATCAGGATTAAATCTCTTCTGTAATGGACACCATTGCTTTAGCTATCTGGCAATTAAAACTTTTCTCAGAATGGGCCTTTCCCCTAGAGATCTTCAAGCAGAAGCGGAACATCTGTGCAGTGAGAGGGATGTGTGTGCGCTAACTCTGGATTTCCCACACTGAGCTGAAGTTTAGATTGAATAGCCTGGAAGACACTTCTAGCTTAGATTCTATGAAGTGTTGCCAGTAATGGGAAAAAAAATACAAGATTTATGCAAATATTTAAAAACCCAGGACTGTCATGTATATAGACATTGAAATTTTGTTAGAAAAATGAATGAATGAATACTTTATTTGGACAAGTGTGATTAGACACACAAGGAATTTCTCTATGTTGCAGAATCTCTCAGTGTACATGCAAAGCAACAGAGTAACAATAATCATAATAATGATATCAATAAGAGGGAGTAGTAGAGGAAATGAGAAGGATAATAATAATAATTAATAATAATAATAATAATAATAATAATAATAATAATAATAATAATACAACATAGGTGAATATACTTAGACATAAGACAATATTGTGAGGTTTAGGTATTCAGCAGTGTGATGGGAGAAGTTGAAACAGTTTATGTCTAGGATGTGAGGGGTTTGTAGATATTTTCTCAGCCCTCCTGTTAACCCACACAATATACAGGTCTTCTATGGCAGGGCTTTCCAACTGGTGGTACATTGGCACATGGCAGATGGTATGCAGCCATGCCCAGCCTAGCCAAGTCTAGTGGGGGGAGGGAACGAGCCAAAGCGGCGCAGTGCAGGGCTTGCCATGAGAGAATTCTCTGGAGCTACAGGGTTGCTGGGCCAAGAGAAAGGCCCCAGGGTTGGCACTTCCGGCTCACCCAGAAGAGAAAGGAGGAGGGGGCGGAGACAGGAAGGAATATAAAAGGAGGCAATTTTGGTGGGAGAGGGAGAAAAAAAAAAGATATACCCTTGGGAGGAGGAAGAGTCAGCTGGAGCTGCACCGAAGGGAAAAAGAGGAGGAGGGGCGAGAGAGGAGAGGATAAAAAACAGGCCGGCTGGCAGCCATCCATGCCTGGTGCGCACATAGCTGGCAGCAACAAATAGGCATGAAACACAGCTGGGGAAGGGTCGCCCTCTGGGAGGAATGAAGAAAGGCAGCATCCCCTGAAGGAGACCAGCAAATGACCCTTGCCCACTTCACGCACCCATGGACTCAGGGGGAGGGGATGCCTTGAGCAGCGTGAGAGTCCACGTTACCTGTGCTATGCCGCCCAGACCCCAGTTCACAGGCTTCCCTTTAGATCAGGCGTGTCAAACTCGCAACATCACGTGATGTGTTGCAACTTTTTCCCCATTGCCGGCAATGGAGTGGGCGTGGTTTCGCTATGACGCATCTGGCCTGTGGGCTGGCAGTTTGACACCCCTGCTTTAGACTGATAAGAGTTTAACGTGGGGACAGTGCAAGTATTGATTTCCTTTCTTGATAGAAATGGTAGTATGTATAAGAATAGATTGCCTTATGATACCAATGGAGAAAAAGAAAAAAAATGATGTTGAATTTGTACAGGTTGCATCACTCTCCATATTCATGGCAGTTGTTGGTTATTCTGGATATATGTGAGGTGCAGGGAAAAATTACACAGGCGATCTAGTAATTCTGATGTTCATATGAAAAGATGCAGAAAACCGAGAGGAAATTTATTTCACTTGATTGAAAATAATCAACCAAAGATTTGATCTTGATCTACCACAATCTTGCTTAATACTTCTGAAATATTTAGGTTATGTAAGAACACAGAAAAAGCTGCAAACAACATTACATGCCTCCTCCTTACACTTTAATTTTAAATGCTGCTTGAATTATGTTAGCGGGATAACTTCTGCTTGATTGCAGCACATTTGGGAATGTTTTGCAATAACTCAGACCAGCCTATATCAACCTTTAGATGTATTAGCTAGATTTATCTCACCCCAGCCTCCATGGCTGCTGGATTAACCTAGACAGTAAGATATATACGCAAAGGAAACAACATTTTTAAGAATGCAGTCTGTTTGTGTATGAATTGATTTTTAAAAGGCAGAAATTTGACCTTAGCATTTGTATCCCTTACAGAAAATATTCCTGCTTTAAAAACTGATGTGGGGGCTGCAAAGCAAAGAAAAAAATATTGCTTACTTGGAGTCTGTAAAATATTTTCTGCATACACAATAAATATATTTGTGCCATCACAATTGATTGGCAGTAAAATGATGTTAATACACGAATGGCACATATTTCAAGATCTTTGCATGAGTGACCTGCATCATATAGCACTGAATTTAGATGTGCCAATTTTTATTTTTTCATTTTAGAGCATGAAAATGTAATTATTCTGTATCACAATAATTATGCAAAGGGATTTTTTTCTGCCTTTACAAATGTGTCATCGTTCAGTGCTTGAATATATAATAAATGCTCTAATTTATTCTACTCAACAGATAACAGAAGATGGCTCAGTAAGTGCTACAGAACTCCATCAACCTTTAAGCTATTTATAAAAAAAGAATCAAAGACATCAGGAAGAAGTAACTAATTATACTATAGCATCATGCACAGAACTAAAGGATGGTCTTCCCTCTTATGCTAATACTTAGCTCTGACTTTGTGTTTTGACAAGTGTATTATACAGAAATGAACATCTTTTATGTTGTAACAGAAACCAAATGCAATGTTACAAATAAGATCACAGCTAAGGAAAAGGTGTTTATTTGTTTGGATGGTATATCTGCCTTCTCATGCAAGCTTTGGTAACTGGAAATTTAGTACAGGTAGTCCTCGACTTACGACCACAATTGAGCCCAAAGTTTCTGTTGTTAAGTGAGACATTTGTTAAGTGAATTTTGTCCCATTTTATGACATTTCTTGCCACAGTTGTTAAGTAAATTACTGAAATTGATAAATTAGTAACCTGGTTGTTAAGTGAATCTGGCTTCCCCCTTTGACTTTGCATGGCTTAAAGCATTTATTATATATTCAGAAGGTTGCAAAAGGGGATCATGTGACCCCGGGACACTGCAACCGTCATAAATATAAACTGGTTGCCAAGCCTCTGAATTTTGATCACGTGATCATGGGGATGGTGCAAAGGTTTTAACTGAAAAACGGTCATACATCTCTTTTTTCAGTGCTGTTGTAACTTTGAACTGTCACTAAATGAAGTGTTGTGAGTTGAGGACTACCTGTATACATTAAACAGCTAATAAGCATTCCATATGCATTGACTGTTTTATACCAATTTATTTTAGGCTATACAGTAATGTGAAATGAATCATCAGTCTGTGTTATTTTTAATGAATTTTTGTTCATGTAACTGTTATTTATAAAGTGATATATTTGTTATAAAAAGATTTACTGATTATTTTAGTCTTTGTATACAAGGAAAAATGATAGTTAAATGAATCCCCAAAGGAATTTGAACAATAAGCTCAAAAATGTGTGCCTTGTTTTAAAGCCTTTATTTAAATAAGGAAACCAAAATGTCAACAGTCATGTATGTATTCATGGCTAGACTTAGCTGGAATCACCTTTTTCTTAAAAATACGTATTTCTTCCTAGATGGTGTAGTGTCCATGCAGTTTACTGCAGGTTTACGGAAAAGTTAATCCTATTTTGTTCAGTGGGAAAAAGGCCAGTTCCTCAATAATGACCTTCTGGAATCACCCAGCCTCGTATTGAGGTAACATAAAGCTTGTCCTCGTTCCTCTTATTTTGACAAAATAATGGCTGGATAATTGTAGAAGATGCTATCCATAGATAGAAAAAGGTTTGATAAGGACCTGAAGATTGCAGTGTATATATATATATTATTATTCCTGTGAAATGCTATAATAAAAGAGAACCTGGGAAATTGCTTAACCTCCATAGATTTATCATCAATTCAAGAAGGATCAAGGGCACTTTGTTAAATCACAGTCTAAATTTCAAGAGTGACTTTCAGGATTATATCTTACTGGTTGCTGTAATGAAAATGAACTCCATTAGCAATTACTAAATGTTTTCAGTGATAACATATGGCTATGGTCAGCTGAGCCGTAGTTGAATAAGTGCTTCATTGAAACAAGCAGAGCCTGGTGCACTGCGGCTGAAAGGAGAGGGAGCAAAGCCATAGAGATTTGTTTATCTTGCTATAGCATTATTTAAGGCATAACTAGGTAACCTTTTATAGGTAGATGGGTTTGTTTGTTTGTTTGTTTTTTCAAGGTGTACTTTCTGATGGATGGTTCTTAGCATTCCCAATCAAATAGTTGTAGTTATCTTTCCTCTGTAATCATTTTTCTGTAGTTAATTTTTTTTAAAAAAAATGGAAAGGAGAAGGAAGACATGGGAGGAATGTAAATGGCAGAGGATGTCATCAGGACTTCATAAAATGCCATAAATAAGATACTGTGATTATATAATGAGATATTCATTCAAAAGCACCATTTATTCTAGCCTGCAATGCTGATTTATAAGTGGAAATAATGGGATGTGCCACAGGAATATATTGAACAAGTAAGAGCAAAACACTATACGGTTGAAGTGTTCCAATAATAGAGGTTGGAATTGGCATTTTGCATATCCAATTTCTGAGTATATTTTTGGTACATTTAGAATAATTTGTTTTAACACTGGAATATTTCAGTCATGACATTTCTTTTGCAAGTTTCTTAACTAAGGTGAAAGTAGCAATAGCACTTAGACTTATATACTGTACCACTTCACAGTGCTTTACAGCCCTCTCTAAGCAGTTTACAGAGTCAGCATATTGCCCCCAATAGTCTGGGTCTGGAGAGAAAGTAGCAATGAAAGGAACTATTATTGTTGAGGGGAAATGTGTGTTCTATTTTGTTTGGTCTATTTCCTTTGTCTTTGGATCTTTCCAAATAATAATTTATTGGTAACCACCCAGAGTTCTCTTATCAAAGCCTAATGTCCCCATATACCTGATGTTAAATAGGTTGACCTTCTTCCCACCCTGTAGTAGAAAAAAGGGGGTGGATTTACTGCCCAGCAAGGTGCATAACCATTAAAATGGTGAGATATGTCTGCTATTAATGAGGCAATTAAGTAGAGGACAGAGTCCAACAAAAAAAGTATGTGGAACATTTAAAGATCACAACTAGTCTAGGACAGAATATGAGAAATATAAGCTTCCACTACGAATAGCATGCTCACTATGTATTACAGGCAGTCCTCAACATACAATCATTTGAAGTTACAACGGCACTGAAAAAAATGACTTATGATTTGTCCTCATTCTTTCAAATGTTGCAGCACCCCCTATGGTCATATAATCAAAATTCAGGAGCTTGGCAGCCGGCATGTATTCACAATGGTTGCAGCATCCTTAGGATTGTCATGTGACTGTCATTTGTAACCTTCCCAGGAGGTAACACTCAAAGCAAATGGGGGAAGCTGCACTGGTTTAACAACCATATGATTTGCTTAATGACTGTAGCAAAAAAGATTGTAAAGTCAGGCATGACTTAACAATGACATCACTTAGCAGCAGAAGTTCCAGTGATCATAAGTTGAGGGCTACATGTAGCATCATTTTACTACATAAAATTCATATTATTAATAACCTTGTTGCAAATATCAACAGAAATAAATGACATCTTCAGCATTTTCTAAGTACTTAAACAAAATATTCTCCTAATGTAATATCAATCATTAAATAAAGGAAGAAGAGATCCTGTGAAAAAAGCAGCTGACAGAACATGGTGCGCAGATTCTCAGTCATTACTTTATTTATTAGAATATTTATGCAACTCTTTTCAGCAAATATCACTAAAGTATTTAGGTAACAAATCAAACAAAACCAACCAAAGCCAAATATAACAAAAAACTTTAAAACCACGAATATAGTAAAGCGAGGTTTCTCAGCCTTAGCAACTTCAAAATACACAGACTTCAAGTTCTGGAGGTTGAAGTCCACATATTTTAATGTTTCTGAGATTCAGAATCAATGTGCTAAAGCATTATTAAAACCACTACTAGCAAGAGATACATAATTTCACTTCTGGAAAGCTAAGAGAGTTGCAATGAACCATTGCATTCCGCAATGCCTCAGGTAATGCAGAATAAAATAATTTCCCATGTTCCCAATAACCACAGCTGTCTGCCCAAGGGGCCTTTTTTTTTTGTTTTTTTGCAGATCTTAACAATGAGGTAGGTGTTTAAAGGAAAGTTGATCCTTTAGCCAGCCTCTCTAACTTTAAAGTGGGAGTTGCTGCACCCAATTACAAAATAATTTAAAACTTTTTAAAGACTAAAATGCCATCTCATAAGATAACTGATTTTTTTTATACACGATTGTGCAAGATTTCAAATGACTGTCCATGAAATCTGGTAAGAGTTTGACGTATTACTCAACCTGCCAGGGATCCTTAATCAATTACTTTTTTTTTGTATCAGCACTGTCCATTGAAAATTGCTTGCATCGTCATATAAAATTATAGAAAAATAAAATTCACCCAAACCGAGACTAAACAATAAGTGTTTAACATCATGATCGTCATATTCAGTAAAAGCCCTAACATGTACAACGGTATGATTTTTAGTACTCCATCTTTCAATCTTATACCAAAAGTAAAAATTCATGAGATAGATTGGGATGACTGATGGATCCAAAGTTACCTAATGACAATTCACAATTGAGTATGGATTTAAATCAAGGTCTCCCTAGTCCTAACATGTATACCAAGGGTCTTCAAACTTGGCCCTTTTATGACTTGTGGACTTCAATTCCCAGAATTCCTCAGCCAGCATGCCTGGCTGAGGAATTTTGGGAGTTGACGTCCACAAGTCATAAAAGGGCCAAGTTTAAAGACCCCTGATGTGTACAATGCTTAGTTACACTTTTATAAAGAAGCGTGGTAAAAATGATAAATGAATCTGATTTATGAAGCAGGCATCAGGTATTATTTGCTCATTTAGATTCCTTTTATATGTCAGTAGGACACACATGAAATCCTAAATAACATTCAGTGCACAGATAAGCAAATCTTTCAGCTAATCTGAAAGAGGGTGAATACGTTTTCACAAACTTATGAATGTTTCTCTTTCTTTTTTTAAATCTCTGCAAACCCCTTAGTTTTTAGTTCATTTTCTGGAGCCCATATTTCCTAACTGTCATGGAAATTCTGTTTCTTTAAAATATATTTAAGTACTGTTTTCATAATTCTTGACCATCAGGAATACTGGTTGTAAATGTTGAGTTTGTCCAGAATCCCTGGAAGACTAGATTGGTTTAAAGTATTCAGTCCAACTTTTTTTTGAAGCCAAGTCTCCAGAACATATTCAAAGTTGCGCTTGTAAATAATGCGAGCAAGTATCAGTTTTTCACAGATGTAAGATACAGACAGGAACTGTTTAAATGTCTTCTAGAGATTATACTGCATTACATAAACCTTTCCATTGGTCTTACAAGCATGTTACATCAGTTCTCAGGGCAGAGGTTCAAATGTAGATTGCATTTGTGAACAAATTTCAAAAATAGCTGCAAAACATACCTGAAGAATATCAGTAAATGCAGAACAGGCAGTATTTTGTTTTGTGGAAATTGGTGCCATCTGCCTTGGATGAGAAATTTATTTTGCCCTTGCTTGAACATGATTCCCATAAAAAATGCCTATGACTATGTCGGAGGATTTGTGGAGCAAGAAATAATTAGTTGTCTGGCTCTGGCTCTAAGAGTGGAGCCTGCTAAGTGCTATGATTTGTACATTTGTATCTATTAATTTCAAAATATTACATAGCAAAATAAATAATAAGGTATATGGCACGATTGCTATGTATTTAAAAAGGAATTCTCAAACAAACATCTGCAAAATAAACATGGATCATATAGTAGACCTTAAATCAAAGCTTCCATATATTCAACATACTTTCTAACAGATCTATAAAGGTGACCATTATAAAAGACATAGATTTCATTAAAATAAATCTGATGTCTCTCAATTGTCCTTTTAATCTGCCCACTTACAAATAGAAGTTAAAATTCTTTGAAATAATATAGTTACAGAGAATTGATCTGTTGAATAATACTATCTTGTCTGCCATAATTCAGCTCTTAAGAGTTAATACCATGATTAGTATTAATATGTAAGACTGGCACCTTTTAATGCTTCAGAAGAACCCATCTAGGATGCCTGTGCTAGACTCTCTTAAATATTTATTCTTTTGTAGTTCATCACTACAGGCGTTGTTGTTCTGCTACTTTTTTCATATCTTTGCAGTTCTCCCAGTCAGCATCATTTTGGGGTGTTGTAAGAAATGAAATTAGAGGCTAGAGCTATACATCTAGAACTGTTACCTCCAGTAAAGTCAACCTGGATAGGACAATGTGCTAATGATGTTTCGAAAATGCAGCCAGCCCTGCCTAAGATTCAATTTCCCAATGCAATGCAGATCTTTGCAATAGTTATTGCGTTATTTGTGTTATAGGCCACCAATCACAATCACTGGCACTTTGTAATAATCCAGTCAAATATATATAGCTAAGACAGGGGTAGGCAACCTTGGCTCTTTTATGACTTGTGGACTTCAACTCCCACAATTCCTGAGCCAGCATAAATCCACGAGTCATAAAAGAGCCAAGGTTGCCTACCCCTGAGCTAAGATATATAAAAGTAAAAGTAATAAAACTGCAGATACTTGGTGTTCCTCATGTGAGAACAGTCTAAAATAGTTACAGATTACAAAAAGTTTGCTTTTAATAGCTTTCTAAATATCTGGAGGAAAAAGGGCTACATAGATCCCTGGAGGAAAGCTATTCAAGGTGGATGAAGTTAAGAAATAGGTTGGGGTCATTGGATCCTGTCCCCCCCCCAAAACTTCAGTATCCATACTCAGGCCATGTAGACTGGGTAAATTCTACCTGAAGGAGATGATCTTAGAGCTTCCTGGATGCCTAGCCTTGTAGAGTTTTAGAATGGAATTCTACTCAAAAGTCTACCAATGTGCAGCACTGGTGTCATTTGATTATAATGGCTCTCATTTGCCAACAGGCAAGCTGTTGGATTGCATACCAATTGTGGTCTTCAGAAGCACAATTGGTATATTATAGTATGGTACGTTTATTATAATAGTCTTTTGTATCATGCTGAGAGTGTAGCTTGTTTCTGCTAGAAAATAAACATCTGGAGAGAGCTGGAATACAAAAATCTGATCAATCACTAAATGGCAGCAAAGAGATCCTGATAGTTCTAACAAGATGTTGGTCCTACTAAATCAACAAGGGCATCTCAATCTGGATATTGGCAAGCCCTCATTTTCACATCAGTGGGTGTACTTGCTTTGGTGTGACTGGCACATTTGAGAAGCTGAGAAAATCTGTGGGTGTGAGTTGTAGAAAAGGTCAGAGGCCTCTTCCTGGGAATGAAGAAAAAAGGGCGAGAACACAGCGCAGGCTTAAAAACAAAGTACAATTACATTGCAAGTAATAATGAAATAAGGTACAAGATTAGGCTACAGGATAGCCCTGTTCCCAGCCTTACATAAAAATTTGAATGGTGGACAATCTCCATACCCTCTCCTTCTGTCAAAAAACTAAGAAAACCTTGCACTGAATTTGATGTTATGCTGATAATACAATTTCTGATGGGGCCAAGAGGGGAGAATTGATAGATTCCAATAGGAGATCGCCATCCAACGAACACTAATGGAATGATCAACACATTTCCTTTTTATTGAAAACTGCATAAATACATGACCAGCTAGTAGCAGATCTAAGTGATTCCCACAGATTTCTCCTTGCTTTCTAATGCAGAGACAGATTGAGTAAAATTAAAGGCACATCCAGTGGATGTAAATTAAACCTGGCAGGGGTAGGAGGGAATCTGTGCCATTACAGGCATTAAAGACAGATGCTGTGTATAATGCGACCAATACTAGAAATCTAAGCTTAGCTGCATAAGAAGCTTCTTAATGGCTGGATTTCCAAATCAGACTAAGTCATAATAAGTTCAGCTTGGTTTTTATTTAATGGAATATGTGGGGTCTACGACAACTTGCCATAGCCAACTTCTCCACAGCCAACTTGCCATGACCAACTCACCATGGCCGACTTGCCGTGGGACAACTTGTCGTGGGGCAAGTGTTACGCTAATATTGAAGAAATAGTGGAATAGAATCATTAAAGAAAGGATGCCAAAAGAGGGACAAAATGAAATGTGAATGACAAAAATTAAAATATTTTAAAAATTATTTTAAATAATTAAATTGAATTGTTGAATTGTCCCGCAGTGAGTTGTCCTGTGGCGAGTTGGCCATGGCGAGTTGTTCCACGGTGAGATGGCTGTGGTGAATTGGCTGTGGTGAGTTGTCCCATTCCAAATGTGTGATCTCAGCCATTGTGGTCTGCCGTGTTTTATGATTCAGCATGTTATTTAAACCTAGCTATGGTGATTTGTTCAATAAACTGTTGTTACAGTAAATAATAGCTTTAGTGTAATATGTGAACCCAACCATTATCAAAACTAGCTGCTAGGAAATCCGAGAAACTAGGGATAAAAGAGTCTAGAAATGGACATCAAACAGGGGTTAAGCTTCACTAAATACTGGTGAAAGCTTAGCCTTGCCTTCCATTTCTCTCTGAAATTTAATAAAATTCCTACACTGTAAAATTCCTACATTGTAACAAGTCATATTTTTTTTCCAGCCCTGTCTGGAAGTAAGAAACGAAGGCCCTGACTTTCTAGCCAATTGTGTCATTTTTCCATCCTGGTCAAGTGCTCTACAGTACCACAGAATACAACCCAAGAGGAAAACAAGGTGGTTTTTTTCCTGACCAGGTTCAAATCTACACTCAGCCATAGTGGTTTACTGGGTGATCTGAGATTTATTTCAGCTCTACCTATTCTAATGTTTACTGATGTAGACAAGAGTTGGCAGAAGGACTACTGTATCTGGCAAGTTGAGCTCCTAAGGGAAAAACAGGATAGAGATGTAATAAATTAATCAATGAACTTAATCATCTTTGAAAACATCAAGGCATTGAAGAATATGACTGAGTTTATACAACACACTAGGACAACACGTGCCTTGTGGTACTGCACAAATCCAAATTTTGTGGTTAAACATGTTGTGTAAACCAAGAGAATTAAGTTAATTCCATAAATTATAATCAATTTAATTGTGGACAAATTTATTGCCGAAATAAAGTTACTGAGAAAATTTACTTCTCAAGTACTCTGATAGGTCTTTTACCTAATTCCTTCTCTTCTTCTTGACATTTTTGTAACAGCAGGAAGGTATTTTATGTTAGGGTAGATTGAACAAGACCTGTCTATTTAAAAAGATTCATAGCAAACGATTTTCATGAATATACTACCATGTTGAGTATTTGACTGAATGATTTTTTAACAACTGCTCATTAAAAATGTTGTACCATTAATCTTTAAAAAGGTAAACATCAAAACTGTTAGCCATGAATCAAAATTTATATTTTTAAGCTATAAAAGTCATCATATAATTTGCTTGTGGCTTAATATGTGGTGTGGATTCCACCAGTTCAGTTTGTAAAGCATGGTTTATTGCTTTGGTTATATCTTTAACCCAATCAAGATATGGTTTATTGGTAGATCAAAGCTGAAAAAAAACGCAACCTAAGATATTGTATGAACACAGCCTTTAAAAAGTAGATTATGGACATACGATCTTCTGTCCGACCAAGCTGAAGAGCCACCTAGTTCAATATCCTATTCCGTTTGTAGTGTCATAAGTTTCTTTTAAGAAATATTTACAGAAAGAGCAGAGAAAGCAAAGAGAGGAGGCAACCAGTATATGTCAATATGTAATGTGTAGCTTATCTGTCTGGCTTCTCAGGTTCTAACACTTTTGTTACATGCTACTTCTGGTTTTCTTGTGGAAGTACAGTATAATTGTTGTATGTTGAGGTCAGTTTAACTCGTTCTCTATGAGCAACATTTCCTTGGTGTCTATCAAGCAGAGAGCTTTGTTACCATAACTACATGTAGTGCTTGTGGATAGTGGGGCCCAAATTGGCATGCTACCATTGGATTTCTGGAGCATAATGTGGGATCTTTTCAATTCAAAACTTGCTTCATTCTGAATACTTTCTGAAAAAGTATTCCAACTCTGGAGCAAATGCACTTATTTTAGCTCTCTTTTATGTCAATGGAAGACATAGATCTGTAGAGTCCAAACATACTTTTTATCATAACCACTATCATCTGTGCTTAAACAGAGACACTTTCTCTACCATAGAAGTTCCTACCACCACTATTATTTTGGAACTGCTCTGCTCAATAAAACCCATTTCAGCAGGAAAGAGAGCTATATATGTATCTTCTGCTTGTATAAACTATATTAAAGGATGTAAATAACACGGCACTGCAAATTTTATCTCATGTAATTAGAATAGTAATGTTATATTTATGAAAACATGCTCTTCTATTGGACAGTGGCTTTCTGAAGATCTGCAACTAATAGAGGAGACAATCATAACAGTCTGGAAAATTGTTCATGGCAAAATACCAACAAAACTTTTCAAAATATCATTATTGGGATGACAGTGTAAAATTAAAACATTTCCTGGTGTGTGCTCTTGTACAACATCTTCCATTTTGACACTGTGGGTTAAAACTGTATTTCAGTGTTATATGAAAATAAAATGTGACATAATGCTCTGTTTATCTGTACATATACTTTTTCCTGTAAATTCCATAGTGATATGGTTCTTGGTTAAATTACAGTAAATGCAAGTGAATTTTGGGATTGTGCAATTTTTTTTAAACTCTAACATTGAATTTATTTTTTTAATGTTTTGCATTGAAATTTTAAACTGTCAAATAATTTCATATACAAAGCTCAATAAAAAAAGTCTTAACATGCATCCTGTTCATTCATATGGTTAACTTTATTCTGTAAGTAGTATCTAGGAAGAAAATTCAAGATAGGTAAAACATCAGATTTCATGTGATAATCATACCAAGTAAAAAGATAGCAATTGTTGTATTGGAGACATACAAGAGCAAGGCACAGAGAATATTTCCATGACCCCCACAATGGACTATAGTATGTAGCTGTATTGCCAACAGACCTTTTACTGAGGAAACTATTTGAGTCTGAAGCAGTCAATCATTTCTCTGTGCCTTTGAGCTAAGCCAGAGCAAATGAATATCAATGATCCATAAGCCTGTTGCTTCATTATTCATTATTTATTTATGAATAAATAAAATAAGATTGTCCATCAATGTAATGACACTCTGGGTTGCTAATATACCATCTAAAACATCAACAGCAATACATTTTCACAGATTCAGTTTCCTTTGCAGGAAGAGAACACACACACACGGGGGGTGGAGAGACAGAGAGAGAAAAGAGAGGTTGCTAATATAGGAAGGAAGTCCTATGTCAGATGGCAATACAGATATGTGTACCTTGGTCTTTACTATTTTCATTCCCCTCAAATGTGTTAGGACCCATTCCCAAAATTTCCATTTAGCATATTCATTAGAGGTTTATTATGATGATTGATAATTATGGGAATTAGAGTCCACATTGATAATTGTAGAAAATTGTAGATGAAGTTTATGCATCTTAAAGTTGCTGCGGCCAACATCCTCCAGCCAAGAAGGCTCCACACACATTTGCACTACTTAGGTGACACTGAGGACACAGATAAACCTCCAGGTGGCCTCAACAACTCTCTAAAAGAATGCAAATGACCAGCTGTCTCCAAGGAATATAAATCTTTCCATTCCTGACCATCCAGTCAGAGCTGAAGAAGCTTCTTGGATGAGAAGCGAAACGTCTTCAAAGAAAAACAAGAAAATCCAGTTGCCTCCTGAAAAAGCACCTTTGGGACAACCATGACCTGGATGACTAAGAATCTCCATAGACATTTAGCTATGCACTTTGGGATGAACACCCTTTGAATGGTACAGGAGTATGAACGGATTTCCAGAAAACACTGTAGACTACAGGAACCATTTGCGCTTCAGTTTGAGATGTAGACAACACAGACTCATCCCCAATAACCTGTGCTTGTGTTCAACATGTAGCAAAAGCTTATGTCAGTCTTCCCAAGTTATGTGCCTTCAAAATAATATGGATGAAATTCTCAGGATTCATAGCCAAGAAGATATTTTTTGATGATAATTTAGGTCCAACTACAGTACTATATTAGCCTTTAATACGTCATAAGATCTCTTTTTTTCTGTCACAGAACAATGTATTACATTAGTCATCTTTTTAACTTGACTCATAATTTCAAAGTTACAAATAGCTTAGTTGAAGAATGGTAAACAAATTTTTAAATTTCCAAATAAAAAATGTTCACAGAAGACATTCCAGATTCAAGAAGCTTCATATTAATAAACAATATGTGTGCTATCAAAAACAGACAGAAAGGGTACCAGGAAAATCAGAGTCATATAGTTTAAAGTTCATTTCTGAACATCAATAAAATTCAATAAGAAATATATAAATTATAATGATACACTTGTTAATATAAAGCAAATGTAAGGGTGGTGTCTTGGAGCTTGTAAACATGACTCAGCTTGATTGAGTCTTCAGTTTCTAAAAGAATCAGATTTGGTTGGGGTCTGCTACAAAGATAGAATGGACCCATGAAGAAATTTAGGCATTTGCCTACAGGGGCATGCTGAGCAGAGACAGAGCAGCATGCAGAAGTGGGCTGTTCCTCAGTGCTACTAACTATAGCAGCCAGTAAATTGTGGTAAGGAAAGAAAGAACCAATTCATGTTTTTTTGCTGCCATCTAGCAGGTCTCTAGATTTTTCAGCCCAGATCTGCTCACTATAATACTGGCACAACTTGCTGTCTGTGTTCTGACTGTGTTCTATGTTCTGCAATTTTTGGTGTGCAATCTCCAGGTATTGGAACAACTCTGCTCCCTTAAATTTAGTCATTAACTAATTAATGTTTGGATAGGCGTTCCAACTAAAGGCCCATAAGAATTCATCCCAAACAGCAAAAGTGCAATGTTTATATAATAATAATAATAATAATAATAATAATAATAATAATAATAATAATAATAATAATAATAATAATAATAATAATAATAATAATAATAATAATAATAATAATAATAATAATAAAGTTGGAAGGGACCTTGGAGGTCATCGAGTCCAACCCTCTGCTCAGGCAGGAAACTCTGTACCATTTCGGACAAATGGCTGTCCAGTCTCTTCTTAAAAACTTCCAGTGTTGGAGCATTCACCGCTTCTGGAGGCAGTTAGTTCAGTGAGTTCATAGTTCAGTGAGAAGCCTACTTATATGGACCATTTCATGGTGACATAATCTTTCAGCTAGGATGGTGCAACATAAAAGGCTTTTGTGCAATGCAATTTCACATCCATGAGGTAGAGAGGGCTAAGCTTCCTGACAGCAAAACAAGGTAGTGTGAGTACAGCTGCCTGGAACTCAGTCCTGCATATATTCTAATTTGTAACAGAAAGTACTAATTTCATAAAAAGGGGCATACACTGTGGCATGCAAGAAAGATTTATGCGCATAGTGGAAAAAGTTCTGGTGTACACTTAGGAAGATCACTGAGTGACTTGGGGGCAGTTACTGTCACAATGTCCCAAAGGTGCTTTTTCAGGAGGCAACTGGACTTTCTTGGTTTGTTTTTTTTTGAAGATGTTTTGCTTCTCATCTAAGAAGCTTCTTCAGCTCTGACTCCATTCCCCAGCATCCAGTAAGAGCTGAAGAAGCTTCTTAGATGAGAAGTGAAACGTCTTCAGAGAAAGAAGTCCACTTACCTCCTGAAAAAGCACTTTTGGGACAACCATGACTTGGATGACTGAGAATCTCCATAGACATTTAGCTATGCACTTTGGGATGAACACCCTTCGAATGGTACGGGCGTATAAATGGATTTCCAGAAAACCTTGCAGACTATAGGAACCATTTGTGCTTCAGTTTGAGATGCAGACAACACAGACTCATCCCCAACAGCCTGCGCCTGTCTTCAACAGTGAAGGGACACCGGGCAGGAAACATCTTGCAACCAAGAAGGCTCCACACACATTTGCACTACTCATCCAAGAAGCTTCCTCAGCTCTGGCTGGATGGTGGGGAATGGAGTCAGAGTTGCAGATGCGAAATGGAACATCTTCAAAGAAAAACAAGAAAGTCCAGTTGCCTCTTGAAAAAGCACCTTTGGGACAACAATGACCTGGATGACTGAGAATCTCCATAGATGTTACTGTCACAATGTTGTTATGGGAAAAAAATAGGAAGAAGTACTGCAATGTTGATTTCCAGAAAGATAGCAAGCTGCCAGTCAAACAAATAATAATTAAATAAACAATATTTAAGAATTTTAAAAAAAACTTCATCTGAATGATCCGTGCACAGTGATGAATTTTCTGCAGTGCCCTTTTGGTGTCTATTTTTAATCTGAAAATTTTTCAAAACCTTTTCTTTTCCCCTTAAGAAATGTAAGACCTTTCCCCTTGGTAGAAATATGCCCTGGCCATATCTTTTACTCTGCCAGGTTCCTATAATGTTGCCCTCATCTTGTTACTTAGCCCATGGTGAGGTAACTTTAATTGCTCTTAGCCATGCCAGTATTAGTCATGTTTTCCTCTGAACTGACAACTTCAGCTTCAAGGTGTGTCAAATCTGATATGCTTCATTCTCCATGCTGTTGACAGTCCAGTCAGGTGACCCATTGGAGATGGGGATGGCCTAGTTCCTATTGGCCATATTAGGCTGGTATGGGCATGGGCATGTTTTCTCCCCCATCTGTCTTGAGAATTGTCCACCACAGTAATTCTCTTGTTCTTCTCCCCAGAAAATGCTGGGTAGATGCTGGACGGTGAAGAATGTTCTGAAAGCAGGGCTGTTTCAAAACCTTGAATCATGGAAAACCCACTAAACAGTTTGCTCAGCAGACTTGCAAGACGGAGTTGAGATGGAGATGGAGTAGGGAAGGCACTAGTCACTTCACTTAATGAATAGAGAATGGAGGGCTTGCACATCCTTTAATTGTGCTAAAATGAAATGACTGCAGAAAAAGATCCTCACCTACAACCCCACAAAACTAGGGGAAATTGACGTATATTACCCATTTGGTGTTTGCATGTATGACTCAGCTCCTTTTATGATCACAGTATACTAATTTCCCAGTGCTTGGTTCTCATTTATCTGGAAAAAGAGTACAGAAGTTGAAAGACGTTAGGCCCCGCTCCATCACTGGACTGATTGGTGGATGCTTTCTTTCCGGATGGTGATGTTTCAAGGGTGGTGAGGCAACTGGTCTGAAGAAATCCATCAATTCTTTTACTTAATATGCTCTGCATATCAACAGTATCCAGAACAGAGACTGTATAGGGAAGACAGGGATCAGTAACGGAGACAACAAAGGTTGTACTAGAATAGTTTTATGCTGACTCAAGGATGGGTGGAGAGCACTTTAAGTCAGCTGTGGGGAAAGCCCTATCTCATCTGAGAAGGAGATGAATAATATTTCAGACAGTGAATCTGAGATGAGCTGACAGCCTCCTCACTCATGTGAGTGCTGTTAATCCTAAGAATGAATGGCAAATACTTCTAAGCTGCAGCAGCCCTAGCTTTCAGAATTTTCTGCACATCATAAATATAAATAAGAAGCTAAACCACTGACTCCTATAGCAATAATATTCTTACATAATTTCTACTTATATATATTAAATCACTATGAAGATTCATCAAAACCAAATTTGGAATAATTAGGTATTAATACAAACCTGTAAAGCTCGACTTTCTAAAAGTAGCTGGTGAATGGTGGAAAAACCCTGTACTTGGCACTTATTATTATCACTACAGAGCGGATTTAATGAGAAATGATGTAACTATATATAGATAAGCCCTCAAAGAAATATATGAAAACATCTGGGCCAAGGGGGGGGGAGGGAGAAGCAAGTTACCATGACAATGAACATTTCTCCCATTGAGAGTAAGGAAGGAGCAAGGACAGTCACAATGCTGTGAAAATGAAATGGGAAAATATTAGAGCAAGATGAAGCTGGAAGAATCCTCAATTTTGTGTAGCTCAAGGGTTCCTGTGTACAATATCAACTGAGATCTGGCATAATAGACTTAAGCCATTTACACTGACTTAAAAGAAAGCAGAACTGCAAGTAGAGTAACCATCTGTCCTAATTTTCAGAGAACAGTCTGTCAATAGAGTTTCCCAACCCATCTGTTTTAAAGATGACAAAGCATAAAAAAGAAAATAGCAAAATTGCTTACTGGGCAGATCTTCAAAACAAGAATCGACTCATCTAATGACAAAATGCCTACCTCTCAATCAGGACTGTGTCAAAGCACTGGAGTGAGAAAAAAAAGGCATGCTGCTCTAATGGTTGATTTATGATTTATTTTATTAGACTTATGTACCTCTGTAATGCAGGTATGGAAAAGATCTAACACATAAAACATTTAGAGTAGTAGATAATAATAGTAATAATAATAATAATAATACTATGACTAAAACATTTAATAGTCATTGTTAGTAAAAGGGAACATAGGTGTTCAAATCTGCAGCCTTTATCCCATTGTCTTGTTCATAGATTGGTTTTCAGTCTACCAATTAGTTTTTGTCTCAAGGAAGGCAGTCATTTCACTGCTTTTCTGTTACAGCTTTCCAAGATTGCTCCACAATCTGTATTTCCTTTTATTTCAGTGAATTTTGAAGAGAGCTTAGTTCAGGGGTGTCAAACTCGCATAGTCACGTGATGTGTCGCGACGTATTATGACTTTTTTGCCATTGCCGGCAATGGATAAGCGCGGTTTCGCTATGATGCATCTGGCTGGCAGTTTGACACCCCTGGCTTACTTAATTATGCCCATGTGAAGTCACTGATGTTAATGAACAACAGCACAGTTACTCACTCATTAAACTCACTTATTTCACTTACACTTTGCATTTTAGTATTCAAAATCTTTTCTTTTGTCATGTGCAGGTTAAAACATACGTCTAATAAATTGTTTGGATCTGGGCTCAATATTATAGCCAAGTATTTAAACAAAATGCAGGCTTTTATTCTCGTTTAGACTTCTGGTTTAATTCCACATAGTGTTTATACAGATTGCTGAGAAAATCAGTGTTTCCTGCTAAAAATAAATAGGTTTTGTTATTTTTATCATTTGTTTATGAAGTTGGTGAAAAGAAATTTTTAAAAAAGTTTAGTATATGAAAGCCATCTGCTGTATGCTCAAATATACAGGAATGTTCCCCAATTCCGACCAAAGAAAGCTTTTAATAATTTAGGCATCTCTTGCTAATCAGAACTCTAGACACATTGCAGATGTTTTAATTTGGATACCCAGGGATCCAAGTTCATCTGATGTTCTTTTCAGGTCAGCGGGTCAGTATAAGTAACATATGTTGAAAATGACCTATGTCCTATGCCAAAGGTGCTGAAGAGTCCTGCCAATTAAAATTTGTAGTACTGGGCAAGTTGGAGGAATAATCTGGTCTGATACAGCGCAGCATCCTAATATTGTTGTTTTCCTTCAGTGCAAAAACAACAACCAAGATTTGCTGTTAGATGAAATACGGATTACTTAATGACCACAATTGGGACTGGCAACTGTGTTGCTAAACTATGTGTCTGCTAAGTGAAACTTCGTGCAAATATGCCCGACTTACAACATTTGTTCTGCTGTGGTCATTAAGCAAGTCATCATGGTCATTAAAAAGTAATGTCATGTGACCGTGAATTGTGATTTCCTGCCAGATTCCCCATTGACTTTGGTGGTTGGAAGCTAGTTGTGAAGGTTTGCAAGTGACAATTATGTGACTACGGGACGCTGCAACTGTCATAAATGCACACCGGTGGCCAAACACCCTAGTCATGATTATGTGACCATGATATTGTCAAGATATTGTGATCAACCTAAGTCTGAGAACTGGTTGTAAATCTACTTTTTCGGCACTGTTGTAAATTCACACAGTCATTAAACAGGGCAGTTGTTAAGCGAGACTACCTGTATTTCTTTGTCCATCTTCTATTGTAGAGGACTATTGATAGCTTGATATAGGGTATCTTTTGTCTCCGATAACCTTAGGCTGGCTCTGGATGGGAACAATTGTTATATTTGCTGAAACAGCATATGATTTTGTATCGTTCAGTAATTTTGATTTGGACCCCTGGGGCATTTATTTATTGTTTAATTTGACCCACAGCAGGTCCACCAGATTTTTGTTGCTGATCATTTATACTATCTTAAGAGTTTGGGAGAAATGGTTTCATCCAACATTTGTTTCTGCAGTTCATATTTCCTATAACTAAGCATTCATTTACAAAATATAATAAACCATCCAGAACAAAATGTTTTCAAAAGCAATATTGTGTCAGCTTCTGATGAGGGAAAAAAATACTGAGAGAAAATCTCTTACTCCATCCTTTAATCTGAGGTATCTAATGAAATATATAGTTTGGCTTTTTCCTTTATCCTCTTGCTGTGCAACATATGCCTGAAAGCATCTCTTGGCTCTTTCTTCTGCTTTATCACAGATAAAGCTAATCTCAAAGTAATATGTCATCTGGAAAAATTAAAACCAGCTTATATTTTTAATTATGAATGTACAAATTAGTATTAATATTTTCATTTGACAAATTGCACAAAACTGATAGACATTAGAAACTCCATTAATACTGGCCGAGAAGGGAAGGCTGAAGTTTATATAAAACACTCTGAAACAATATACTGTAAATGTGTCAGAATGGTCAAACCCAATACCTGTTTTTTATCTTATCACTTTATATACAGAGAGAGGAATACAGTGGTACTTCAGGACTCATCGTTAATTGGTTCCAGGAGGTGCAATGAGTACCAAGCCTATTTTTCCCATAAGGAATAATGTAGTGAGTCACAAGGCAGCTGACACTGATCAATTCTGGCTTGTGCATTGAGTACCAAACAAATGATGAGCACTGGGATAAAAAATTTGTGTCAAAATGGGTTGAGTACCAAATTTGATGAGTTTCAAAGCAGTTGAGTACCAAGGTACCATTGTAAATAGAATGCTAAATTCATTCATTCATTCATTCATTCATTCATTCATTCATTCATTCATTCGTTCATTCATTCACTTTCTATAGCCTCCCAACTCAACCAAGTGACTTATAATTCTAAAATTGTAAAACAATTAAAAAACACCAAAACAATAAAAAAAATCCACAAAATAAATAAGTAGAAACAGCAGCCATGATGATTAATCAACTAATAGTAACCAATAGAAGAGAGTATTTGTAGCTCAAGACTGAACTGTGGGATTCTTGGTGCTTTCTGAGCTTGGTTGTTTTCTTGCAGCTGTTTCGTTTCCAAATTAAGTAACATCATCAGTGCTAGTGATGAGTAATAAAACATCTGCAAGAAAACAATCAAGTTCAGAGAGCACTGAGGACCCCACAACTAATAGTAAATCCAAATAATGGGGCCCTTAATACATTCCAAGCTCCAGGCCTGGGTGCATAGCCAAGTTTTTAAAGCTTTGTGAAAGGCCAACAGGGTTGGGGCTATTCTAATCTTGGATTGGAGAATATTTCATAAGGAAGGAGCTACAGAATAAAAAGCAGCTCAGTCCAATGCTTTGGTACCAAGACTTCTTAAAAACTTTTAAACATGGAACTCATGTTCAGCTAATCAGGTTGCTTAACAGTGATTCCAGGAAATCAGGACAACCTTTTTTAAAAGGACAACATGCACATTTAATACATGGCAAATGGCAATTTTATAAGCATGCTCCTTATTCAGAGACAGTGTTGACAACTTGAGTAAAAATTCCAAATATGCACACCAGGTCAGGATGGTTGGAAACACTTGGAGACTCTCTGGTTTGCTTCCCTTAAAATGTGTGGAATTAACTCCCATAATCTCATGAATGAGCAAGATTTGAAGCAGATGGCCTGGGACTAGACAATTGTGTCACAGTAACAATGCACATATGGCAGCCACTTCTCTCACAGAGAAACAACCAGCTCCCGGTCTATAGGGAGGCACAGGTGGAAGATGATTTTAACCTTGGGACTTTTATATGCATATGCATATACAAATATGGCCTGAGCCTTGTGAGAGCGTGACAAATCTTGAAGTTTATACTTGCTGTTTTTCTGCTTTAATTATAGCCAACTTGAATCCCTGGACCCAGACTGTGGTAACTGATCCCCTTGCAGTTTCACTGTCTGTGGACCAAGTCACGAGCACCTTGCTCTAGATTCAGAACCAAATGGTGTTGCATCAGAACCTGATAATTAAACAATTAGCTCAACCCATGGAGCAAAACACATCCCTAAATATTGTGGTTCCTTTGCCTGCTTAAGATCCAGATGCCATAGCAACCACAGTACAATGGGTCAGCTTTCAGGCTAATAAGGATTCAGGAATGTTTATCTTGGAAGTAAATGCCTGCAAGCTCATCTATTGTCAAGTCTTACCTCCTTGCCAATTCAGAGAAAAGCCATTAAAAATAAATTATGAAAGATTCCACCCATTATAAATTGATTTTAATGGGAAATAGTTTAGTTGCTGAAAATCTTGTAATCTTATCTCTTTTATTTCGCAAGTCTGGTTAAGAAGATTTAATATGCTTCATGTTAAGGAAAAGGATTGTTTTGGGTTTAAGTCAAAAACTTGGCAAACAGTACCACTACAGCAACAACTTTTGTTCTTTTGTTAGTCTTCTGGCTCCTTGCCTGACAAGTATGGTGAAAACCCCAGGCTACTTCAGCCCTTCTCACTCAAAGGAAATTATACATCTCCTTAAAATGAGAAAATTTTCCACAGATTGCACATGTGTAGGATTTATAATTGGTCTCTTAACTGGAGCAGCTTTAAAATAACTAATCCATTTTCTGCAACAGAATAACCCAGACAGACATAATTAAGCTAAATGCATAACCAGACTGAAAGCTTTCTTTGATATTCCGACCAACGGATGACAATCAACTGGGAGATCCAACATTTAGAACAAAGTAAATTTTGAGTACATGCACAGGTGGTGGACTTTCAACTGTTAGCTCAAAATGAGCTAAAACGAACTAGCCTTAGTTGACCAATTTAAAAACGATTTGGTTGATGAAATGAGATTATATAGGAGGTAACTCAAGAAGCTTGGAACTTTAGCTAGCTTTGCTTGAATATTGGTAGAAGTTTCTATGAGAGGAAAGATGAGCAGTAAATAAATGTCTATGCTCCTCCCCTCCCATTTTAAGGGCCATTTCCTTTCCTTTCTGATATGCCAGCCCTTTAAACAGGGGTCCAGCTGACAAAAAATGTAGTAGGAAAGCATGTCTCCTGAGACCTGTAGTCCGATACAATATTACCTGCCAAATATTATACCAATTGTGTGATTGTATGACAAACCTTCCAGGAGCCCAAATTCTTACCAAAAGACACTATTCCTTTTCAGAGATTGGATAAGCCTGTGTAAAAGAATTTCCTGATGACAAGTTAATTTGGGATTAATTCACTCCTCTTTGTTCCCAGAAATTTTCACCACTTTATTGAAAGGGAAAGAAAGAAAAAGAAAAAGAAAAAGAGAAAGAGAAAGAGAAAGAAAAGAAAAGAAAGAAAGAAAGAAAGAAAGAAAGAAAGAAAGAAAGAAAGAAAGAAAGAAAGAAAGAAGGGCTCTTTCAGTGCCATTCACAATTATCAAGTTCTAAACCAAGTGTAGTTTGTTCTCAGGTAGATACCCATCTGAACCAGCCCCTCCCCCATCATAAAGAAGAATTTTGGATTGGGAAGAATTGCCTGGGAAATGCTCTGATGGCATTCTTTTTGTTGCTGCTGATTCCCTTTCCTTTCTCTTGATAGCAGTGTTCGGGACATGATAGCAGTGTTCCAATATCTCAGGGGCAGCCACAGAGAGAGGGAGTCAAGCTATTCTCCAAAGCACCTGAAGGCAGGACAAGAAGCAACGGGTGGAAACTAACCAAGGAGAGAAGCAACCTAGAACTAAGGAGAAACTTCCTGACAGTTAGAACAATTAACCAGTGGAACAACCTGCTTCCAGAAGCGGTGAATGCTCCAACACTAGAGGTTTTTAAGAAGAGACTGGACAGCCATTTGTCTGAAATGGTATGGGGTTTCCTGCCTGAGCAGGGGGTTGGACTAGATGACCTCCAAGGTCCCTTCCAACTTTACTACTACTACTACTACTACTACTACTACTACTACTACTACTACTATTATTATTATTATTATTATTATTATTATTATTATTATTATTATTATTATTATTATTATTATTATTATTATCTCCTGATGTAAAGTGGGTGGGGCACTTACAGACTCTTCCTATTCCTCATGCCTGAGTAACGAGAAGTTCCTGGCACAGAGGGAAGAGAGAGAGAGACAATGAAGAGGGAGGCTTTGTGTGAGTTAGAAAAGGCAAGGTCAGAAGCAGAAGGACCAGCCAGATGCATTACAATAAAATGCACAGATGTTGAGCACTGTCCCACTGAGTAATGAACAGATCTCAGTCTTCAGTGCCCACAGAAATGGAGATAAAGAACCTCGAGACTGTTTTATATCTATGTGTCTTGAGCCTGACAGGTTGCATGTGCTAGTTTTCTGCTCTAATGGTGGCTTTTTTAGCATCCCAAGATGTGCCCTTGAACTTTTGCCTGATGAAGCCATAAGAAAAAGTCCAACAAACCTGAAAAAACCTCAGGTTGGGAAAGAGGATGTTCACTCTCCTTTGCTATTTGTCATTTATTATGTTATTCAAGCCACCGCCACAAGCACCTTCTAATTCGATGTTTGCTTCCTGATTATAATTTTTAGAATGACTGCTATGAAGGCAAATGTGTGGAAGAACCAGCCTTAACACACTTGCACCTAATCACAGCACAAACTAGCCCTGGCAATATCTTTTTTTTTCTGCCTTGCCTTGCAAGGTAGTTCAGACAGGAAGCATGCCCAGATTTCAAATTCTACTTTATTGTAAGGTTACATTAACAGAATCTTGCAAGTCTGAAAATACATTTCTCCCCTGTTGCCTTTACAGCCCAGGAAACTAGAGGAGGTCCCTTCTGGGATGTTTGCCATGCCCACGTACCTTCTGCAGGCTAAACTATCTCTTACTTGACTATTCTCTTGGCTGTGGCTCTTCCCCATCTCTGAAGAACATTCCAACATACTATTAGACATGGCTCCATAATTTTCTTAAATCTGGTCCCTGGACTTCAAGTGAGAAAAAAATCAGTTGTCTTTACTTGCATTGATGTTAAAATACACCAGCAGTGCCCACAAGAGGCAGTGGTCTAGGGAAAGCAGAACGGTGAAACAATTTTGTGGAATTTTGGCCCAAGTCTGACCTCTTCGAATAGAATACAGCTGGAAGGGACCTTGGAGGTCTTCTAGTCCAGCCCCCTGCTCAAGCAGGAGAACCTATACTATTTCAGACAGGTGACTGTCTAGTCTCTTCTTAAAAATCTCCAATGATGGAGCACCCATGATTTCTGGAGACAAGCTGTTCCACTGGTTAATTGTCCTCACTGTTAGGAAGTTTCTCCTTAATTCCAGGTTGCTTCTCTCTTTGGTCAGTTTCCAACCATTGTTTCTTGTCCTGCCCTCTGGTACTTTGGAGAATAGTTTGATCCCCTCTTTTTTGTGGCAGCCCCTCAAATACTGGAACACTGCTATCATGTCACCCTTATTTCTTCTTTTCTTTAGGCTAGCCAAACCCAAGTCCTGCAGCCGTTTTTCATAGGTTTTAGTCTCTAGGCCTTCAATCATTTTGGTTGCTCTTCTCTTCTCTTTGATACTTGCATTGCACTGTCCTATGGGAAGAGCTTATAGCATAATACTTTTAAGCTCCTGCCATTAATTCCTGTTTCCCCCCCCCCCCTTTCCTACACCATCCAAGGACAGTCTGATGTTATGCTGTCACACATGTCTTGGAGGAAAGACAGGTGATGTTCAAGATTTAGGAGTCCTTGTGCTGCTACAGATTTCTGAAGGATAGAAGGATAGCTCATCAATTCAGAATTAGCAAGAGGCTAACACAGTTGCCAGTTCTTTTTTGTGGTTGTTAAAAGCTGTTGTGCCTTCAACTGCAAAAATGTCAGCTGGCCTCTTGCCTAGCATGCATATGAATAATCTGAAACACTGAAAGTGATTGCGTGTAAAAGAGTAAAAGGCATTCCAAAAAGAAAGAAAAAAAGGTGGCAACTTTGAACATGAATGGAAAGAAACTTCATTTTCTTTGCTTGGCACATTTAGCAACTGATGTATGACCAGAGATATTTGTTTCCATGGGAATCTGCCCTTTAGCACTCTCATGGATGTAAAGTCTTGAACAATACTTTAAAAAAAAACTGAGAAAGATAAGGTTTGATTGCTATCATCCAGGAGAAGAAGGTTGCTATTATGTAAATACTACCTTGGCAAATGCAGAAAGAGATTCTTGGTGTAATTTTCTTTCCCCAGGTCCTTACATTCCACAAGGGGGCAGCAAGACATGCTAACCTAAGCCTGGCAAGAATCTCCAGGTTAATTATTCACATGTTTTTGAATTCATTCACATGGTCCTTGCAGCCAATGGCAGATGCATTTTGAGTTAGCATTTCCCAAATGCTTTCTGAATCATAGCTTACATTATCTCCTGCCAGCAATTATAAATGTGGACTGAAGAAAAAGAGAGAGAGAGAGAGAGAGAGAGAAAATCATCTAATGGCTTCAGAAGCCAGGCTAACAGAAGGAGTGCAAAAGACGACAAACAATGCAGAGGTTTATATGGCAGTTAACCAACAATGACAACCTTTTCTCCTTCAAAGGTCTCTGTGGCCAAGTTCAAATAAACACAAACCATCTAACAGATGTCAGAAATACAATCCACGGGTGGAAAAAGCAGCTGAAAGAGATATACAGTATGCTAAGGGTGTGGATTTTTTGGGAATAGTATTTTTCCCATTTATGACAAATGCAACCTATTTTTGGGGGCTCATCTTTTCTCCAGCTAAATATTGAGACTGTTTTTCAGTTTTAAACAATATTTTAATGGGCAGAGTCCAATGCTGAGACGTATACATTAAGGAAAAATCTTTACTGTATAACCTGTCCTTCCAGTTATGCCAACCATTCCTGCAAGTGGGCTATGAGTTGGTCTTTTAATGAAGACACCAAGGGTTATGTCCTATTTTACAGCAATGGGGTCATGACAGTTAAATAAATGACACCCAAAAGAGTCAGAACACAGGTCACATGTTATAGATGGTATTGTGGGAAGTCACCCCCCCGGAAGGAAATATTAAAAAGGCAGAATATTATATTTCCTCAAAGGATCTTAACAGGGCAGAAAAGCATGCCCAGTTTTTCTTAATAGCCCCAAGTCTCCCTCCCCCAAGCAGAAACCAGCTCTGTAGAAATGCAGATATCATAATCCTTTCAGAAAGACTAGCACCAGGAAGTTTAGAGCTGATGGGATTAGAAAGACAAAAGATGCCTAGAATCAACAACCACTCACTCAAAAAATCTAACATAGGAAATATTCATCAGCCACAGACCCAGGGAAGCAGGATATGACCTTTGGAAACATAATAGGATTAACCCACCAATACCAAAAAAGGCAAACTCAAAAGAACCTCAGGTCAAAGTTCATGCCACAGGAACAGGAACTCCAAACACAAAAGTCCCAGAAGGTATAAAAACCCACTACTCCCAGCTACATGTGGTCAGCTTTCCCAGAGTCACATTGCTGTCTGGCTCTGCTCTTTAATAAACCACAACCTTCTTTCTAAAGCAGTCTCCATTTTGTTTATTCCCGGCTTGGACTGGACCCTGATGAAGATTTTTCTTTCAACAGTATAATACTGATGTTTGGGGGGCTCCAGATCCTGATCTGCCACAAAGAAGAGGGGGTCAACCTATTCTCCAAAGCACCTGAAGGCAGGAAAAGAAGCAATCAATGGAAACTAATCAAGGAGAGAAGCAACCTAGATCTAAGGAGAAATTTCCTAGCAGTGAGAACTATTAGTCAGTGGAACAGCTTGCCTTCAGAAATTGTGGGTGCTCCATCACAGGAGGTTTTAAAGAAGAGATTGGACAGCCATTTTTCTGGAATGATATAAGGTCGCCTGCTTGAGCAAGGGGTTGGATTAGAAGACCTCCAACGTCCCTTCCAACTCTGTTATTCTGTTAGATGCATTAGTTGGGGAGGCTTGCATGTTTCTCCTGACTTCTTTTTAATATCCTCTTCCCCCATTGTACGCTGGGTTGAAATAAATAGTCAGACAGATAGAAAGAAACCTCCAGTGTCTTTGAAAATGAAGAAGGCTGGTGGGCAGGGGCGGGGGTGGGTGGGTGGGTAATAATTGATTTCATTAGGAGGGAGGAGGCAGATCTTCCTCACTCCAGGAGCTCCAGGTGCTTGGAGGGCATGGCATTGATTGCAGGATGACGTTTGCTTACTACTGTTGGCTGGCTGAAGAGAACACAACTTCCTCATGCTGTTCCTCACCTGCTCTTGGCATCCTGAGTTTGGCAAGAATGGAGAGGATTGTGCAACTCATTTAGAAATCAATTGAAAGGCTGAGGAGTAGAAATGGTGACATGTGGGTATGCTCTAATATGGACCAAAATGAAAGGATCAGTGGCACTGCTGCTACTTATTCAGGGCCACATGTGATTTGCCTCTAAGAAATCAGTGAGCGAACATTTCTGACTGATAAAATAAGCTTTTAATGACATTATGGCTGTCACTGTTGAACAAAAGGACCTCAGGGCAAAGCTATAGAGATCATCTTGACCTCTACAGGACTACAGGGCACAGATTTCAGGTCTAAAGTAAAGAGATTGCCCTCCCCCCACCCACAGAGTGTCATCTCTTGATAAACAAATGGATGCACAGTGCAGAATGAATTGTCATTTCCCTGGAGACCCTCTAGGCCAGTGTTTTTCAACCTTGGCAACTTTAAGACATGTGGATTTAAACACCCAGAATTGGTAGCTGGCTGGGAATCGCTATTTATGTTTTTTCATCTTATTACACACACATTCACAAAACTATTAATTTAGGAGTAAACATTATACGTATGTTCAGTCTTGTCATCTCTTGTTTGACCACGTCCAGCTTGCCTTGATTCATGGATCTTACATTCCAGGTTCCTATGGAGAAAAAATCTTTACAGCATCGGACTTTCCTTTCACCACCAGATGCATCCACAGCTGAGCGTTCTTTTGGCTTTGGGCCAGTCGCTTCACTCTTTCTGGCACTACTAGTACTAGCCCTATGCTCTTCCCCAGTAGCATATTGGACACCTTCTGACCTGAGAGGCTCATCTTCCAGCATCATATCTTTTTGCCTTTTGGTATTGTCCATTGGGTTTTCATGGCAAAGATACTGGAGTGGTTTGCCATTTCCTTCTCCAGTGGATCACATTTTGTCAGAACTCTCAGCTATGACCTGTCCGTCTTGGATGGCCCTGCATGGCAAAGCTCATAGCTTCATTGAGTTATGCAAGCCCCTTTGCCACGACAAGGCAGTAATCCATGAAGGGAATTGGGAAAGGAGTCCAGCAAGGAGTCCGGCAAGGCTGTATTCTGTTGCCCTGCCTATTTAACTTATATGCAGAGCACATCATGAGAAAGGCAGGGCTAGATGAATCAAAAGTTGGAATTAAGATTGCCGGGAGAAATATCAACAACCTAAGATATGCAGATGATACCACTCTAATGGCAGAAAGTGAAGAGGAACTAAAGAGCCTCTTGATGCGGGTGAAGAAGGAGAGTGCAAAAGTTGGCTTG
>NW_015386421.1:3466760-3503534 GCF_001527695.2 Protobothrops mucrosquamatus
GAAATAGATGGGGAAGAAATGGAGGTAGTGACAGATGTTATCTTCCTGGGCTCCAAGATCACCACAAATGGGGACTGCAGCCAAGAAATTAAAAGACACTTGCTCCTGGGGAGGAAAGCAATGGCAAATTTAGACAGCATACTAAAAAGCAGAGATATCACCCTGCCAACAAAAGTACGTATAGTCAAGGCCATGGTTTTCCCAGTTGTAATGTATGGCTGTGAAAGTTGGACCATAAGAAAGGCTGAGCACAAAAGAACTGAGGCCTTTGAACTATGGTGCTGGAGAAGACTCCTGCGAGTCCCTTAGACTGTAAGGCGATCAAACTGGTCAGTCCTAGAGGAGATCAACCCTGATTGCTCTTTAGAAGGCCAGATCCTGAAGTTGAAACTCAAGTACTTTGGCCACCTAATGAGAAGGAAGGATTCGCTGGAGAAGAGCCTAATGCTGGGAAAGATTGAGGGCAATAGAAGAAGGGGATGAAAAAGAATGAGGTGGCTGGATGGAGTCACTGAAGCAGTAGGCGTGAGCTTAAATGGACTCCAGAAAATTGTAGAGGACAGGAAGGCCTGGAGGAACATTGTCCATGGGGCCGCGATGGGTTGGACATGACTTCACAACTAACAACAATTATACATATGGCATATAATGAGGAGATTATAATCCATGAAAATTACCATATGTGGGACCAGAAAACTCTTTTTGGTTTTCAGTGAAGCGATCAACATGACAACCCTTGAATGAATCAAGAATCTTTTTTGTCTAAAAGATAACTAATGGTGTTCATAATATTTAAAGTCACAAAGATTGGAATGCCTGAAAATAGCAATCTCACAACTATTTATTACTGTGGTATCAAGAAAGCCAACATTGCTCGTCATTTATTTGGAGAGGAAATTATATAGTGGAACTCTAGCAGCAGTGGGTGTCTTCTAGATCTGGAATATTGGATTTAATGTTCTATTCAGAGTTATTATTTCCATCCAGAGATGTTTCTAGGATCTGGCAGCTGTGGGAAAATAAAACAATATAGAGATCTTCTAAAACAGGGATCCTCAACCTATGGGCCGAGACCTGGGACCGAGCCGTGGGCTCTTGGCCAGCGGGTCGCGGAAATGGCTGGCTGGTGCATGCACGCATGGGCATGCATTCCCCCCCCTCACGCTAGCGCCAGTGGCCCTGTTTGCGCATGCGTGCAGGTGCGAATGGGGACGCTAGTGTGGGGTGAGTGTCTGCGGCCTGTTTGCACATGCACAAACAGGCTGCTACCTGCCGCAGGGTGTGTGCAGCCGTTCGTGCCTGCGCACAGCACCAGCACATGCCGCATGCACAAATGGGGCCGCTAATGCTGTACCAGTGTGTGTGGCCCTGTGTGCGTGCGGGCATGCGCGCACCAATTTTGAAGCTGCTCTCCTTCCCTCTGGTCCATGAGCCTTGAAATGTTGGAGACCTCTGTTCTACAATACAAGGCATTTTTAAAAAAAGACTCCTCAAACAATTTACAGCCATTTTTACTGGGATAAATACCCCAATATTTAATTTTGACAAATTATTCTATATGTTGTATGCCATAATATAAATACTGTAGCTGTACCCAGATATGCAATTGTTTCTGAAGGGTTTCCCAAGAATATTGGGAAATAAACACAAATATTGTTATTTGTGTTTATTCCAAAACTCTTGCAGATAAGGAACCTGGGTTTAATAAGCATAAGTGTTAAGGTAGAACAGAATAGAATAGAGCTGGAAGGGACCTTGGAGGTCTTCTAGTCCAGCCCCTTGCTCAAGCAGGAGTATCTATACCAGGGGTAGGCAATCTCGGCTCTTTTATGACTCATGGACTTCAACTCCCAGAATTCCTGAGTCAGCTATGCTGACTCAGGAATTCTGGGAGTTGAAGTCCATGAGTCATAAAAGAGCCGAGGTTGCCTACCCCTGACCTATACCATCTCAGGTGACTGTCTAGTCTCTTCTTAACAATCTCCAGTGATGGAATGCCCACGATTTCTGGAAGTAAGCTGCTCCACTGGTCAATTGTCCTCACTGTCAGGAAGTTTCTCCTTAACTCCAAGTTGCTTCACTCTTTGATCAGTTCCCAACCATTGTTTCTCACCCTTCCCTCTGGTGCTCTGGTGAATAACGTGATCTCCTCTGCCTTGTGGCAGCCCCTCAGATACTGGAATACTGCTATCATGTCTCCCCTGTTTCTTCTTTTCTTTAGACTAGCCAAACCCAAGTCCTGCAGCCCTTCTTCATATGTTTTAGTCTCCAGGCCTTTGATCATCTTAGTTGCTCTTCTCTGATTTTTTTTCCAAATTCTCAACATTTTTTTTGTGATATGGTGACTAAAACTGGCTGCAGTATTCCAGGTGTGGTCTTGCTAGGGTTTTATAAAGTGGTACTAGTACTTCCCGTGATCTTGATTCTATGCCTCTGTTTATACAACCAAGGATTGTATTAGCTTCTTTGGTTGCTGCTGCACACTGCTGGCTCATAGTCAAGTGATCATCCACTAGGACTCCAAGGTCCCTCTCACAGACTATATAGTAGAAAACTTTATATAGTACAGGTAAGCAATAATAGAGGATCAGGTTGCCATGAATTTCAGTTGCTGCAACTCCTTTTTAGTTCAGTTTCTCAGTTCTTTATTATAAATGAATATTACGAATTGTCTGAAATTTCTTATTCTAGAGTTACCAGAACTGAGTTGCAAAAACTGGCCACATGTTTACAACAAAGATTTAGAATTTGTTCTTTTTCTTTGCTGCCACATTGTGGTTTCCCAATAAAAATGCCTCAAAATGCTGCTGTGTTGATGACATTATATAGAATTTGATAGCAGCTATTAAAAAACTGGGCCAGAAAAATAAATGAATAAGGAGAAGCATTAATAAGCAATTTACCAATATCAAATGCAATATGGACAAGAGACTTAGGGAGATGTTTAGAGAAGTTGTGGCAATTTTGAGTTAAGAAAGAAATCTTAAAGTGAAATTATTGCACTTAAAGCTGTCTTGCTATATTAGACTCTGTTTGAATTGAGTAGCCATAATTTGTAAACAAGTGGGGTTACAAACTGCCATCAGAAAGTAAAGATAGTGCATAACTGAAGTCACATCTTGGCTATTGGATCTCCCACCACCACCACAGGTTCCCCTACTGCCTAGTGAATGTATGTGTTGGCAATGTTAATGGTAGCATGCCGACTCAGCAGTTAAGATGCTGGGCTTGTTGGCTGGAAAGCCAGCAATCCAAGTTTGAGCCCTAAATGCCATGCGATGGGGTGAGCTCCTCTCCTCCCCCCAGTTCCTGCCAACCTAGCAGTTCAAAAACATGCAAATGCAAATAGATAAATAGGTACCACTTGGGTGGGAAGTAACAGTTCTCTGAGATGTCATGCTGGCCACATGACTGTGGAAATGTCTCTAGACAGCACTGGCTCAATGGTCTTGAAAGGGAGATGAGCATTGCCTCCAGTAGTCAGCAATGACTAGCAGAGTAAAATCCACAGGGACACCTCTACTTTACTTTTTGTTTTTTTAGCGTCAGTGGCAAGTAGTAACATTGAGGATGCCCTTTTTCCCCTTCAGTTTCATAAAGTAATTCTCAGTTTACTTATTTCCTTACTGAAATGAGTATATCACCAACTATTGAACTCTCTTTACAGTTTAGAACAGACATGTCAAACACAAGGTCCGGGGGCCGGATGCGGCCCGCAAAGTGGTTTCATGTGGCCCGCGAAGCCATCCTGGAAACAGTGAGGGAACGGCCCCCACTGCCTTGGCCCTGGCCCAGGCCAGCTGGGAGGGAGCCAATGTACAATTTTGTGGTGGCTATCTATGCTGAAACGCCTTAGTCTTAGTTCCATAAGGCCGTCTGGAAAAAGCGAGGAACCAGCCCCTGCTGCATCGGCCCCACCCCCTGGGTGCATGCTGGGGAGGTGTCACTCTTCGTGAGGAATGAAGAAATGCACCATCGCCTGGAAGTGTCCAGCAAATGGCCCTCGCCTACTTCACATATCTGGCTTGATGGGCTCTGGGGGAGGGGTTTCGGCAGGTAAGTGCAGCTGGGTGGGGTGCCCCTTGGGGAAGTTGGGCTGGGCTTGGTGCCGCAGGTGCTCGAGGGCCAGGCTGGGCATTTGAACTCTGCTGTCCAGGGCTCCTGGCAGCCCGTACCACCATCCAGCCTCCCCTGCATGGCCTGAGAGGAACAGTGAGGCTCCTCTTGTGGACCATGCCTTGGCACTTGCCCTGGTCCCACCCTCTTCTGCCAGAGACCCTCAGATCTGTCCCACTCCTGCCCAGGCCCCCACAGGCACCCTTGACGCAAACGATGTAGAGCTGGCCACACCCACTTAGGAGGCCACACCCACTCTATCCACACCTACCCAGTAGGCCACACCCACCCATCCCCCCGAGAGCAACCACAATGCTGATGCGGCCCTCAATGAAATTGAGTTTGAAACCCTTGGTTTAGAATAAAACATAAAATAGAATAAAATGAAAACCAAAACATATTTGGTTAATGTTAAAATTAAAATTAATTAAAAACAGTAATGAAAAAGTAAGAATTGCTTTTAAAATCTTTTAAAAAACCAAAAAAACCCAAGTATCTTTTTTGTATGAATAGGCAATTTGGGTTTGGAAGTTCAAATCTCTTTAGCGAATTGATTGAACTGAGCCTAGTTCAGTTTGGATAGATGTAGATCATTGAAATGCAGGAGCACTTGCATAAAATGTATCCAAATCTGTCTTAATAGATTCGGATGTATTTGATTGATGCTGTCAGTTTGAGGCCTCTAATTGATGCAAATTGGTCTGAATCAATTCAATCCCAAATACTCACAAATGTCTATTTTTAGGGACTTTTAAAAAAGGCAAAGAAGAAGAAGAGATAATTCCATCAACTTAACAGGAAGACTCTGTATAAGGTGGTAGTTAAGGTGTTGGCCTAGAAACCAGGAGACTGTCCTATCATAGGTATTGAAAAACTGACTGGGTGACACACTCTCAGCCCTACTCATCTCACAGGGTTGTTGTTGAGGGAAATAGGATGAGGAGGAAATATTAGGTATACTGGCCACCTTGAGTTAATTATAAACATAATAAAAAACTGGATAAATGAATTTTAAGCAAAAATCAAGAACACAGGCGCATACCCTCAAACTGATATGAGGGAAGTTCAAAAGTAATGTTAGAAAGTATTACTTCACAGAAAGAGTAGTGGAAGCTTGGAACCAACTTCCCGCGGAGGTAGTGGGTCAATCATCAGTAACTGAGTTTAAACATGCTCGGGATAAACACATGCCTACCATCTGACAAAAATGAAAATAAATAAATAAATAAATAAATAATGTAAAAGTAAAATAAATAAATAAAAATTAATAATTATAAATACATTTTAAAGAAAGCAAAAACAAATTAAAACTCAAAGAGCAGACTTGATGGACTATTGTCCCCCCCCCCCCGTGGTCAGTTTTTCTGTTTCCATAAATAAAATAAATAAAATAATAGCAATAGCAAAAAGCACTTAGACTTATATACCGCTTCACAGTGCTTTACAGCCCTCTGTAAGTGGTTTACAGAGTCAGCATATTGCCCCCAGCAATCTGGGTCCTCATTTTACTGACCAGGGAAGGATGGGAGGCTGAGTCAACTTTGAGCTGGCGGGAATCGAACTGCCGAACTGCTGGCAGCCGGCAGTCAGCAAAAGTAGCCTGCAGTACTGCATTCTAGCCACTGCACCACCACAGTGTTAAAATAAAATGTCAAAATGTTGGGGGAGTTATTGAGAAGGTTTGATCCCCAGACACCAGGAGATGACACCATGGTCAGAGGTGATTCTAGCCAAATCTCCTCAGAGAATCTCCATGGGTGAGAAGTGGTATAGATGAGGAAGAGAGGGAACTAAATGAAAAGAGGGATCCTCTCCAGTAATCTGGACATCACTTTGTAGGGCTTTAAAAGCACAATAATAGCAAGCACTTCACATTTGCCCAGAAACAAACTGCCATTCAGTGCAGCATTTTAGTAAAGGGTAAAGTGATCTCTTTCACTTCTTCCAGAGACCAACTTGGGTACTTAATTTTGTATCATCTGAAATTTCTGGTCAAGGTGAAAAGGCAACCTTATGGAGAGAGCTTTACCATCAATGGTTATCAATTAGAGCTGTGTTTTCAAATCTGATGATCTCCCCCATAGTTTCATGTGGATATTTAGAAGAATTGAGCCTGCATAATAGCTTCAAAGAGCAAAAATCTGCAAATGATACTACAGTATTTGTAATCTGCCTAAAAGGTAACAATAGATCTACTGTAGAGCAGTGGGTCCTATTCCCAGTTTTCAAGAAGTTAAGAAGAACCAACATACTTCTCTAAATCCCCCCCATAAAGGTAATATATTAGGCTAACCAAGGCAATCTCAACCCGATAAGCTGCTCTGAAACATTTGGAAATGAAACCTCTGTAACAGAGAAATGCTACTGTCTCAATCGTCCTACACCAGACATGTCAAACTCGCAACGTCACGTGATGTCGCGCAATGTATCGGAGCTTTTTCCCCATTGCCGGCAATGGGGTGGGCGTGGTTCCCTGGTGACGCGTCCGGCCCGCGGGCCAGCAGTTTGACACCCCTGTCCTACACTGTCATAGAAGTTTGGAAAAAGGTCTTTAATGGCCCATGTCTGGGGGAATCTAATATAGAGATTCTTTTAAGAAAATATCTAATAATTGCCTCCTTTAAGCAAGAAAGCATCCTATCCTCCAGAGCAGACATGTCAAACTTGTGATGTCACGTGACATCGTGCAACATATCGGGACAGTTTTGCCATTGCTGGCAATGGGGTGGGCGCGGCTTCCACGTGATGTGTCCGGCCCGTGGGCTGGCAGTTTGACAACCCTGCTCCAGAGGGAGGCATTAATAATGTTAACTAACATTGCAAGACAAGTTCAAGAAAGATCCAGATAAATGTAGTGGAACATACCTCTCCAAGTATTTTGATTCATATAAGAGGAGTTACCAGGCAGCCTTATAAATGACTTTTCATCAGTGGTGAAATCTAGACTGCTATGAATATGATATTATCCACAATATAATTAATTAAAAACATGAGAACAAAGCCAGTGGAATTCAGCCAACACTGTGAGAGAAGGCAGTGGCAGGGGTCCATCCTTCACACCTGAAGCATCTTAGCAGGCTATGAATATATGGAGCTCTGCTTTTTTCATTATAGTTAGCCATAATAGGAGCTTTAAATTGTTTATATTGTATGGTTTGATCAGATTCAAATACATCTTTTTTTCACTTCTGGTCTTGCAATTTAAGCTTTCACACTTCATTTCTGTATAACATGGGATCATCTCTGAAGGAGATTGGAGAAAAAAAAATACCTGAGGAGCAATTATGTCAGTTCCCTATTCCATGTATCAAGTAGGCACTGAACAGTTTATTGGAAGGAGAGTCAAAAACCCAACATTCTTTGAGAGCCAGTAGGAACCAATAGATAGATCTTAATATATACACTGCCTTTACAAGATGAGTAGCAGTCCAGTGTTATTTAGATGCTAATTCTTACATGACGTTAAAGATCACCACTCATGGAACACCTCTTTGAACAAAACATAATATCATATTCATCGTGTGACTAGCATCATACATTAGACATATGACTAATCAGAAAAGGTCCATGAGACTATAGATTCCTGGCCAGAAAAGCAGTTCCAGAGTGAATAATGAAGTTCCCCAGCATCTTGAATTCTATCAGTTTATTAGACAGCATGGTGACTGGATGCCAACCCAATCTATTGCTGGCCTGAAGACTAAGGCACATGCAATGATTATGAATCAGTTCTCTCACAAATATATTTGTTCTTATTCATCACAGTTGCACCATCACCTTCCCACTTATACTGTCCCACTACATCTTGCCTACTTGGGAGAGGTTGGGCCCATATGATCCATTACATAATCCAAGTCAGGTTCTCATCCAGTGTTAAATCATGAATGATCTCTGCTTTATTTCTCTCTGACATTACAGATACTTTAGAAGTTGGAATCACATCATAAGGCATAACAGCTGACAAGGTCACTGATAGGGGAAATAGCTCTCACATTTCTATCCTTCCTTCTCTTCTAATGGACTTCCGGCCTGCCAATGCCAAACCATTGATTGCTAATAATAAAGATTGCTGCCTTAGGTTCAATACTTGCAGATTCTGCCTTCCAACTGCTGAATAGTCACAACCCATATTTAACAGATAAATCAAACCTTTGAAAATACTTGCTGAATGTTGCAGTGTTGATGCTATAAAACTGTGTAGTGATACTGAGCCTGATTTTTCTTCTTCTTGTTCTTCTCATCAGTTCGGTTCTCAGTGCTCTTGGTGTTTTTATTGTCTGACAGTTGAATGCTCAAGCCAGCCATACCACCCTTCCCCTCTACCAAAAATCACCCAACCTATGAAACTAGTAAGAAAAGAAATAATAATGCACACAAAACACATCTACTGGTGGGGAAGGCTATAGTTTTCCAAAAAGGGCAGATATTATTAGAAAGCAAAAAACAATATTTCCAGGATTTGTTATATCTCAGATTTTGCCATATAGAAGCATATTCAAAAGAAGAATAGAAAGGGTAAAGATAATTTTATGGAGAAAGTCATTTTAGAAAAATGAGCCTTCAAATTGTACATCTTCCAATATTTCACTGATAGAATCTGAATATACTGATTTTTTATTTGCTTTATAGTGTAAATTTTATTTGCAAAGTTAAACAGAAGTAACTCATGGAAAGAAACACAGACATTTGTATTGAATAAAACAAAGACAGATACTATATCCATTTTGCCATCCATCCATGGCAAAATCTAGATCAATATTTCTCCGGATCATGCTGCCTGGGGAACTCTGGGAGTTGAAGTCCACATATCTTAAAATTGCTAAGATTGAGAAACACTGCTCTAGATCAGTGGTTCTCAACCTTTTTAATGCCGCGATCCCAACCGGTCGTAAGTCGAGGACTAAACCGGTCGTAAGTCGAGGACTAAACCGGTCGTAATTCGAGAACTAAACCGGTCGTAAGTCAAGGACTACCCAACCGGTCGTAAGTCAAGGATTTTCCCTGCCTGGGAGCGCCGTGCATGCGTGGTTCTGCCCCCTGCGCCGGCCGAGGCGTAGCTGGCAAGCGGCAGAGACGGAGCAGGCCGACCACCAGCTGGCCCAGCCCAAGGGAGGTAAGGCACCCGCCGGAAAAGGGGAGAAAATGGTGGACAAAAAAAATGGCGGACAAAAAAATGGCGGACAGCCTTGCTTGGCGACCCCCATGAAATGGTCGATCGACCCCAAATGGGGTCCCAACCCACAGGTTGAGAACCACTGCTCTAGATGATTACTAGAAGGTAGCAGAGAGTTAGTTATTTTCTGTAGCTCTTTGCTGCCATCTAGTAGCTGCCTTAGTCAATGTGCCGGAGGCTCATTGCAGCACTCTCCTGCAGCTTGCTTCTTTTTTTTAAAACAATTTTTATTAAGATTTTTAAACAAGTAGATAAAAGTTAACACAAACCAATAGGCAGTAAGCAGGGGAAAAGAAAGAAATAAATTAAAAAGAAAAAATTTCAGAAAATAAAAAAGTTAAGAAAAATAGAAAAGGAAGAAAAAAATATAAATTGACTTCCGATATTCTTCACAGCAATTACGAGTACAAGTATAGTTTAACCTCTCTCTCTAAAGTTACACTGTATTACTCTTTCTATAATTAATCCTATCTAATCATCAAAACTGAAAATCATAAGTTCACTTTTTTCATTTTTATGCAAAAAGTCTGAAATCTCTTACAGACTTTTTGCATAAAAATGAAAAAAATGAACTAGTCAATTTATATTTTTTTCTTCCTTTTCTATTTTTCTTAACTTTTTTATTTTCTGAAATTTTTTCTTTTTAATTTATATCTTTCTTTTCCCCTGCTTACTGCCTATTGGTTTGTGATTCTGCTATTAACTGTTCTCTTGATGTTAAATTCCCCTTGTGTATTAATTTTCCAATAAGTCTTGGTATATCAAACATTTATCTTTATTGGCCCTTTCTCTTTTCTAGTATGCTTCTTGAGCTAAGATACACAAAGCTATTTTGGGGCACAATCTGGGTTTATATCTATTTCATATTCTCAAATATGGCATGTCTAATAAAATAATGTTTGAAGTCCACCTTAACTTTAACTTTATCATCTCATAACTACCCATGCCATCCAAACCTTCTAACTCTAAAAGTCTCTTATTTCTCAGTCAATCCATTCTTTCATGTAGACCAAATAACAAGCAGCACTGAATATACTGCAGAAGATCTCCAGGTGTTTTTTTTCTTCCAAAGACTTGAAGGCCTCGCCGGGGACTCTATTCCTTGGTCCCCAAAGTCTGACTTGACTTTATTTATCCCCCCGAGTTATATAATAACTGAGTTATTATAATTAAGAGACTGTTTTTATACTTGTGTGAATTGTATTTTCAGGTTGCCTTCTTTGACTGACAACACTTGGGTATTGTACTTACTAACATATGTATATTTTCGGATTATTTTTTACATCTTTTTTAGGCTAATGGCTGTTTATATTAATGGGCAGATTTAAAAACAATTCCTCACATGTTTATGCTTGCTTGTGATATCTTCTGTATAGTTCCCAGAGAGGGGTTGCATAAATCTAATTGACCATTAGATGGCAGCATCTAAGAAGATAGTTTTCTATATCTCTTGACTGCCATCTAGAAGTTACCTGCAGCTGGGTAACTCAGATCAGGTACTCCAAAATAGGTGAAGTTGAGGGCTGAAGAGAGCTGGGGCTGCACACTGAGCCAAGAATTTATATTAATCATTTGGTGAATGCAAGATCAAGTGATAATCTCTAATTTTGTATCAGACATAATTTATCAAATACTGGTGATAGAGCTTTCATTATGTATCCAAAGATGAAGTGTTATCTAATACTTTATGTTGTAATGGTTAAGGCAGTGGTTCTTAAACTGGGTGTAATTTGGACATTTCCTGTGGATCATGGAAATGCTTGCTTGCGAGTTGAAGGTCCAGTTTGAGACTGCTGCGGCCAAGGTGCTTGTATAAAATAAAGGAGTCTTGGATGTCAGAACTGAAGAAGCTTCTTGGATGAGAAGCAAAATGTCTTCAAGGCAAAACAAAGTCCTGTTGCCTTCTGAAAAAGCACCTTTGGGACAACCTTGACCTGGATGATTGAGAATCTCCATAGACATGGGAGGAGGGAGCAAACAAATTAAAAAGAAACAATATGCTATGTACTGGGCACCATAAGAAGTGTGTATAGATGTGCTTAAAGAGATAGCAGATAAGGACCTTTTCTCTACCATGTTGTCATTTGGTCTGCTTTGGATGGTGACTAATTATTATGTCAGAGTTAGCAAGTCATATCATTTGGGGGCAGCAGCAGTAGTTCACAGCAGATGGTTGTATTTCTTAGGAACCGATCTCTAGGACCCAGTGAAAAAGGAAAACAGTAACAAACAAATTCAAGTAGATGTTTCTGGATCAATAGTCTGTATGTTGTCAGCGATGCTAAAGTTTACTCTCTTTGTCTCTAAGCTCTCCGGCTTTTTAAGTTAGCATCTTCTCTCTGCAGGTAAGGAAGGGCACCACAAACAGGAAGCTTGTTATGTATTCCTTGCATGTCTAACTGCAGAACCAATTGCAAGCTGCTGTACTCAAGCCCCCCCTCCACCCCCTGCCCCCCCCCACTAGGTTCAGTAGAGGTTTACCTCAAACTGTGAAAATGGATGCTTCATATTTCAACTGAAAAGGGTAAATCAAACAAGGCCTTCTCCACACACGGATCCATGTTTCCAAAATGATGCCAGACATTCTGTAGTGTTGGAAATGTTTCACATGCCTGGCATGGTTATACTTTCATCCAGGTCTGCCTTACATTCATTTTCCTAATATGGTTTACCCACCCACCCCTGCTATGATCTCAATAAAGCTTTGCTGGTCAAATCTATTTGCATGAGACATCATTCTTCCTTCCCTGTAATGCAATGCAAGGATTCAGGAAATGCTGAGCTATAGCATGAGGTCTAGGAGAAAGGAGCTATTGGATATGTATGGATGATAGACGACACTAAAACAGGATGCCTTTTAAGGGGATCGGTAGGATTAAGATGTGGAATTCTATAGGACAGCTAAAATAAAAATTAAACTGCTGGGGCTATGGTTTGAATTGATACCTCTTTATGATCTTGGGTAATTATGAAGTGGAGATTAAAAAACAAAAAACAAATCTAACATCAAGCTTGGATGTGTTTTTGTTCCATTTTGTGCAGCTAAGGGTTGTAAGCTATCCCTACCATTTTGCATTCAGAAATATTGCCTTAAAAACCTTCCATTCCCAAGGGGGCTGGATTCTCTTAGCAATTCAAAACAGAAGGAGGAGGGAGGAGGAGAGCAAAAGAGGGAGGGCGAGAAAGGAGCATCTCATTGCCTCTGATGACTTTGTGTTGGTAAATAAGGGGTTAAGTATAACAGTTGAAGGCTGCAAGCTTGTCAGGGTTGTACTATTTTTCTAAGGCATAAGAAGAAGGGAGGTTAGGAGAGAGGAGGCAGTGGGGAAATCCAACAGAAGTCGATCTGCAGCTAAGCCTTCCAGACTGTTGATATTGATTGGCATCCAGGAAAAGGACTGGTCAAATGCATGAAAAAATATCTCTCTCTTAGGAACTCGGATTAAAGAGCAAGGTTTTACTTGCCTCCCCTGCCTTCATTCTTGCATCCTGGCTGTGAGTGAGGAAGGAGGGCAGCTGTCTTCTGTGGAGGATTGGAAGCCAGGGAGTTTCTCCTGGGAAAAGAGAAAGCCTTTGGTTGTTCTTATGAACAATAAGAATTAAAAACAGTGTCCTGAGAGAAGAGGGCAGGATAGCAGCCTGTAGCTCTAAGGGCATTGAGCATCCCCTCCCAGAAGTCCAACCGGAGGACCAGCATCCTGTGAAGGGCAGGGCAACCCCAGGAGGGGGGCTCAGGGGCTGAGATCTTGCGTGCACATGGGATATTCTTCAGGTGCTCAGAAGCAAAACATCCCCGGTCATGTCCTACATGCCAAATGAAGTCCAGTGCTTCTTTGATGGGAACCAGGACGCAGCTGGCTGAGCAATGCATGGCAGAGCCCACGATGCTCTGTTTTTTCCCCTGAAAAGAAAGCTCAGCGGAGACTACACTGCAGCGGACTCTGCAACAGCAAACAGCACAGATGCCAAATGGTGTGTAGACTCCTGCCACTGCAGTGTGTGTGTGTGTGTGTGTGTGTGTGTGTGTGTGTGTGTGTGTGTGTGTGTGAGAGAGAGAGAGAGAGAGAGAGAGAGAGAGAGAGAGTATGTATGTGTTTGTCTTTGGATGTGCATGTGCATGGTGTCTAGGGAAGATAAACATTTTGAGAAAAAAAGATGTATCTCTATTTTTCATGCTGTCACAATTGCTTCTCTTGTTTTACCCAGGATAACTAGAACCTGTAACATAACTCAGTGAGCAAAGAGCTGCATTTAATAACTGAATCTTTATCAATGCTGTTTTATAGCCCTTCTTGTTTTAGCAAATAGCTGGTTTCCAAGCAATGTCATACTTCTTGAGGACACCGGGGACATCAGGTTTTTGGACTTATACCCTAGAAGGGTGTTAGTATTTCTTTCCAAAAGTCAAGTATATCTGTGACGGAATTTTCTTTTCCCGACCTCAGGAGAGAAAATAATTCGTTGGGGATGAAGTCATAATCTGGATCGAAGGTGAAAGTTCTGACTAGGAAGGAAGGAAGGAAGGAAGGAAGGAAGGAAGGAAGGAAGGAAGGAAGGAAGGATCCTTCCTTCCTTCCTTCCTTCCTTCCTTCCTTCCTTCCTTCCTTCCTCCCTCCCTCCCTCCCTCCCTCCCTGACTCAATACATTGCCAGAGGAACTTAGGAGACTCTTGGAAACATGAATCTCTGTGTTTCTCTTTAAGGTCAGATAATCAGTGTCAGAGACTGAGGTAATGTGAATTGTTTTTCATTCGCTGTTCTTTCTTTGGCAATGACAGAAGATGAACTTCTATTCAGAACTGCAGTAAGAGCAAGGGGAGACCTTGCAAAGACAATGGAAAGAAGTAGGAAGAGAAGGAGAGCGAGGCTGGATTGTACAACTGAGAAGTTAAAATCTAGAATGCACTATGTTAAAGATGCACTCCAGTGTTTGACATAACAGTTTAACTCAACCTCTGAACCATCAAGGCAATTCCTCAAGGTGAATGCTGAGTCTCAGGTGCTGTGTGGGTCATCTTGCTGCTTTAGTGCAGGGAATGAAGCTTGATAGGACTTTGAAGCTTTTAGAATATGCTGTGATGTCTGGGATAAACAATGCTATTATTTGCTACTTGCCATTTAGAAAGCTTCTGTATTTCATCTTGTATCTTTATTTTCTTAAATGATATTGCTTTTGCATGATTTTAGATCAGAGGCCTTCTTCAAGTTATACAGACCAAATAAATTCAATTAAAATTTTGTACAATGGAATGTACACACATTTTGCCAAGAGTGTGAGAGAAAATGCTTATATTATTCTTTCTTTTTTTTTCAGCTGACAGACTCTTTTCACGAACTCCCTGTTTTCATGAACTACATCAAAGCCCATGTGCATAACTTTCCAGTGGATATTAGAATCTCAGTTAACACCTCCCAACCACCAGATATTCATAAAACTTTTGATTAAAACAGCTTAAATATGACTGTTGCTACTGGAGATCCCACAGATGAAGCAGCAGCTTTGCCTGGTCATCCTCAGGACACTTATAATCCAGAAACTGATCATGAATGTTGCGAGAGAGTGGTTATTAATATCTCGGGCCTGCGGTTTGAAACACAACTTAAGACACTTGCTCAGTTTCCAGAGACCTTATTGGGAGATCCTAAAAAGAGAATGAGATATTTTGATCCTCTCCGGAATGAATATTTCTTTGACCGAAACAGACCCAGCTTTGATGCTATTTTATATTACTACCAATCAGGTGGCAGACTAAGACGGCCTGTTAATGTACCCTTGGATATCTTCTCAGAAGAAATAAGGTTTTATGAACTTGGTGAAGAAGCTATGGAGATGTTTCGGGAGGATGAAGGTTACATCAAGGAAGAAGAACGGCCTTTACCAGAAAATGAATTTCAGAGACAAGTATGGCTTCTTTTTGAATACCCAGAAAGTTCTGGACCAGCCAGGATTATAGCAATTGTCTCAGTCATGGTCATCCTAATCTCTATAGTAAGTTTCTGTTTGGAAACTTTGCCTGTGTTCCGTGATGATGCTGAAGACATATATGGTAGCAGTAGCAACCCCAGCCCTTCTTCCAACAGCACAACGAAGTCTCAACAGCAAACATCTTTCACAGACCCCTTCTTTATAGTAGAAACACTCTGTATAATTTGGTTCTCTTTTGAATTCCTGGTAAGATTCTTTGCCTGCCCCAGCAAAGCTGGGTTTTTTACCAATATCATGAACATCATTGATATTGTTGCTATTATTCCTTACTTCATCACACTTGGCACAGAGCTGGCTGAGAAACCAGAAGACGGCCAACAAGGTCAACAGGCTATGTCTCTTGCTATCCTTCGAGTGATCCGCTTGGTGAGGGTGTTCAGGATCTTCAAACTTTCCAGACACTCCAAGGGATTGCAAATCTTGGGACAGACTCTTAAGGCCAGCATGAGGGAGCTAGGCCTCTTGATATTTTTCCTCTTCATTGGTGTCATCCTGTTCTCCAGCGCTGTCTATTTTGCAGAGGCTGATGAGAGAGACTCTCAGTTCCCAAGCATTCCTGATGCTTTTTGGTGGGCTGTGGTTTCCATGACAACAGTTGGCTATGGAGACATGGTCCCCACGACCATAGGTGGAAAAATAGTTGGCTCCTTGTGTGCCATTGCAGGTGTACTAACAATTGCCTTACCAGTGCCGGTTATAGTGTCCAATTTCAACTACTTCTATCACCGTGAGACAGAAGGAGAGGAGCAAGCACAATACTTGCAAGTAACCAGCTGCCCAAAGATCCCTTCTTCCCCTGACCTAAAGAAAAGCAGAAGTGCCTCCACTATTAGTAAGTCTGATTATATGGAGATACAAGAAGGTGTGAATAATAGCAATGAGGACTTTAGAGAGGAGAACTTGAAAACAGCCAATTGCACCCTAGCTAACACAAACTATGTTAATATAACTAAAATGTTAACTGATGTCTAGCTAATAAAAAGGAGAGAACCCTAATAATACACCTAAAATTCGAGTGGAACATTTGCAGATGTTGCATAATACTTTGCACTGTAATTAATACAATATGTTCTGCAACATGTATTGGTTCTGCATGGAAAGCAATAGTTGTGTAAGTGACTCTTTTAAACACTGAATGCTGAATAAGCTTTCATGCAATTTTTTTTTCTAATACAGATTTCTGGGTTTCCAAATATATCAAACATTTAAGGCAAAACTATGTCACAATATCAGATGAATGGCATTGAAGAAAAACAAACCCACAACCTCTTCATGTCACCAACAGTTATTCACAGATGCCAATCAGATAAACATAATTTAAAATATAGAACTCAGCCCATGCAAAAGAATATTTATTCCAAGGAAATAGTATGCAACTATATAGCTTTCAAGCTTCAGAAATTATACAAAAGGTCATGCATGGTTTAATTAAAGGGATATTTGTCCAAATTACTTTTTAAAGTTCAGTTTTCCATATCAGAAATTCCAGTGAGAGAGACTGTACCATGCAGGTTGTGCTTCTGAACCAAAAATGCTGCATTGGATACATCTACTGCAGCATGTCAGTGTGAGGATTGCAGGAGGCACTGTTTAGTAGGAATTTTTTTTTGTTTCTTTAGTAGGGACTCACCAAGATCCTGGAGACATTTGTTTTTAAAAAGCATACAGGTTTTGGGGGTTTGTTTTGTTAGGGGGGAGGGTCACCTACATATGCAGAACTGAAAAGCATATTGTTTCAAATGCTGGAGCAAATAAGCTGTGGTCTAGAATATATTTATTCTGCAGAGACATTTAACCAGTATTACAGTACAGCTGCATGGATATTTGTTGCATGGATCTTAATATTTATTACATAAAATATATCTATTTTCTTAAGTAGACTATAGAGTATACTTGTTTATAGTGATTCTAGATTGTCCTGTGGCTTGAAGGAAATTCATGGACATAAAAAAAACAAACAAACTAAAGTAATTGAGTTGGGGAAGGATGTATGCTGACCAGAAATGTGATATGCAAGAAAAATGCCCAAAATGTTTGCTTGCTTGAGTAGGCAAACCAACTAAGGTAATATGAATCATATACATCACATATATCAAGAAACCGGTAATGGATTTATTGTGGTGTCATATATAGAGACATGGCTGACCAGAAATGGGGAAAAAATATTTGTAATGAAAGGATCTCTGGTGACAGTGTCAAACAAATGTTAACTAAACATTTGATATTTAAATATAAAAGATTGGAGCACACAAATATTGCTTGAAGTATTTAACTTGCAGAACCTTGAGATTCAAAAGTAAGATGCAAAGGTACAGCATACCTTCCTCTCAATCTGCATTAAATCTGGTATTTAGTCTGAAATATATTTTCAGAAGAGGGTGTGTTTATGCAATAAAGCCAACCCAAGGTCATTCATTAAATTTTAGGTACAGAATAGCTTTCCTTTGAAAATGTCCTAATAGAGCTGCACCACATGGCTATAGCAGAGGAAGAGTTGACCATATCTTAATATGTGCCAATGTGCAGCTTGAAAGTTGATGTTTCCTTTGGAATGTTCTCATGCAATAGATTCATTGTTCTCAAGATTAGAGTAAAAATGGTCTATATTTGGCTCTTATAATCTTTGGAAAAAACACCCAACTGTAACGCGATAAGAGAACTTTGGCCAACTTCACACCTCAAGCTGGATTAACTGCTTTCCATTAAGGAGGCAACGGCTTCTTCTACATGGACCTCTCTTCATAGGTTGGCATCTTGGATTTGTGCCCTGTTGATGCTGCAGTTGCAACTCTCAAGGGGCTGGATAGTTCTTCAATAAAAGGCAATTCTGCAATCAACGTTCCAGGAAAAATGCATCTGAAACAAATAATAATGAGATAATGATGCCTGTGAGCAAATCCTCTGCCCATCACTTGCAAATCCTATACTGCCTTGTGTGATTTGGCCCTGAGGTTGTTTGAAGACTCACGACAGCTCCAAATTCTGAGCTGCTAAATATTTACCTACATAATGCATTCACATATCTTTGATGCTGGTCTAGACCTTAGAAAATGGATTGCAGCAACTGAAATTCCCAACAGGAAAAGGCAGTTAGATCCTGTAAGTGATTTGGGGTTTACTTTACTGATCCTATTCCTGCATTGACATGAATGAATGCAGTAAGGAATACATCACATATTGAAAATATGAACTGAGTGGCTCTGTAAAGAATTTGGCATATGATAATGAAGTTGTATAGGTGTTTATGCCAGAAAACCAAGTTGCTAGCAGCCCACTCAGTTCATATTTACCTATTATGCTACAGCTCAGCTCATGTTCTACAACTTTGCATGGGAAATATAGATTCATCTGCAAATTGGATATGTGCCAAAATAGTCATCCTGATTGTTTATAGGTGTGTTAAACTCTGTATAAATCCATGCAACCTGCATAACCAACAAGCCTCTTGGTTGATTCTGAGTAATATCTGTTTTAATGTCAAGATGGAAATATATACTGCTCAAAAAAATAAGGGGAACATTTTAACATGGAACTGAAGGAGTTTGCGTTCCCTTTATTTTTTTGAGCAGTATATTACAACAATCTGATTTTAAACAGATTTTAAGAAATATATAAAGTAGGTTTTACTTTCCAGGAAATACTTTTTTCAACCTGTAAGAAAGCTAACTTTGAATATAGCTGAATCTGTCTATAGCTGAGTATTGTTTAAATAACAATTGCTAAAACTTTGTTTACAACAGTAACAATAGTTTTGCCTGAAAAAAAATCTGAACAAAACTCAAATTTCTTGGTCTTTTTCCTACTCCTACTCCAGACAAAGAAAGGTTATTCCATTTCATTTTGTAATGAAGACTGGAAGAAAATAACTGAATAATATAACATGGAATAGTTTGAGAAGCATTACTAACTCTATAATAAGATCAGGAGCATTGGTGTTTGTGAGGTAATTTTGGTTTCCCCTTTATGTCAATGGTAATAACGTGGACCATTATTACAGGATAATGACAAATACCTTTGCATCACATCTCAAAAAATCTTTATGCTAAATATGCTGTGAATTAAAAAAGCTAGGTTTGGAATATCCTTCATTGCAGTGAGGAGGAATAGAATAATCCTTCCTATTATCTCAAGCTACTGTCAAAAATATTCTTTCTTTTCCACTGCCACCCCCCGCCCCAATAAGGGAAGAAATACAGTATACTTGGTTAAAGATCCAAGCTGGTCGGTCATCTACAATTCAGCAAATCAGTCTGTGCAAAAGTGTAGGGGAAATAGATTAATGTCAGGAATTCTCACAGTTTAATTTACATGTCAATATGGAGTAGAGTTCCTGGGGTTTCCAAGAACAAGAAGACAAAACCAAGGACATCTGTGTAATAGAATTATGAGAAGGAAATCCACAGAAGGGAAAATCATTAGAATTCTTATTCCAATGCTATATTAGATGAACTCTTACTTCACTGAAATTCCCATTTCACTGAAATTAATTTGTTTCAGTATTTGATTTTGTACATTATTCAGTCTGTTTTCATGGCTTTTCTTTTGTTCGGTCTGGAATGGTAAAATTTTGCTTTTTAATTCCTCCAAATAATATTGATTGTTTTAGTATTGCAATTGCACATCTACTGGAAGCAAAGTATCAAACAATGGACTCTGGTGGAGGCTACCTTGAATGGGCACCAGAGTCTGACTGCATACAAAAAAATTTAGTGGCATAAAAAATTAAGAGGTGCAGTGGCACCACAGTGCAAATGTGCAAAAAACCCCATTCATATGAGTTCATGTTAAAAAAAAGTAGTTGGGATAGTTAGTTGTCCTGATTATTCCATCTCATTCAACTATTCTTGACTATGCATCTGGATAGATGTTTTATTTCTAGATCAGTCAGCTTGAGGTTTCAATATAGTGACTTTACAAAAGTTTCCATAGGTTGGCCAAGCTCCTACTAATTAAATACACCTGTTTGCCTGGGCGCTGAAGTATTTTTCTATAGGAGTTTTCTCTAGTCATTTATTTAAGATTGAAGGATTCCAGATGGGTTTAGTACTATGTTCTTGTTCCAAAGAACCTGTTCCAAAGAGCAATAAACCATACAAATAGCTCTGCATGGATGATAACAGCTTGGAATATCTTCATAGGAGTCTCACATTAGTGATGTAAATAGGTATGAGAATTCTATTTTCTATTTTCTGTTAGAGTCAACATGTGGAACATTCCCCTAATCTCTACTATTCTCTGCATTGATCAGATTTCTACAAAAAGGGCAACTGAGACAAGAATAGATAGACAGGAGGAAAGGAGAATGAATTAGATTGGAAAGGAAGAAAGAGTAGGAAAAAAAGACTTCGTGTAAATTGAAGTTCTCTCCTTGTTCGCCAGTCCTCTCAAGTAAACCAGACAGGAGACGTGACTAGATGAACTAATTTTACTTTATTGTAAGGCTACATTAACAGAATATTGCAACTCTGAAAATACAAACTTTGCACTGCCATTCTTAACTGCTTAATCCATTTGGGCGGATCCTTCCTAAGTTTCTTTGTCTGATCATTAAGTCACTGGGGGCTCCTCTCTCTCTTGTCTGATTGTTTCCTAGGCAGCATCTCTTCTCTCTTTCCCCCAAAGTCATCCACATGTTCCATTACATAGATATAACACGATCCATGAAATAATCTATTTCTGAATATCTTGAAAAAGAACTTGCATACTCTTGCAATGTCCAAATCCCATGTGGCTGCCTGTACAATAGAAGATAACCCTCTTGTTCTTCACACACTTGGTAGCTGAGTATTCATCTTCAGAAATGGCTCCATTTCTAAATCCTATTGAAACTTGAGTCATATCAAGTACAATAACTAACTTGTTGCAGTTAGCATCTGAATCCTCAATATTTTATTATTATTATTATCCTAACCAGTGAACGTGCAGATATGAATAATGTTTGTTCCTTAAAACCACTTTTGTATGCATCAGGATAATGTAAGAAGAAGTGAAAGCAAACAAAATATTTCAGGGTAACAAAATTTCACTCATATTCATTACATCATTCAGCCAACCATACCCTCATCATAGATACTCTATAACATTCTCTCTCTTATTCATTTTTTCATCTATTGTCAGCAATTGTTTTCTAAATAAATTTCAGGACTTTGTAAATATGCCAACTTGGGAAAAGTGTAAAACTTATCAGAGTATGCTTCTTAAGTGCTTACTAACTGATCATCATATTTGCTACTCCATAGCAGGGGTGTCAAACTGCCAGCCTGCAGGCCGGATGTGTCATGGCAAAACCACACCCACCCCATTGCCGGCAATGGAAAAAAAGTCACGATACGTCGCGACACATCATGTGATGTTGCGAATTTGACACTCCTGCTCTATAGAATGAGATTGATGGGCATCCTAAGAGCTGAATGTCCAGTTTGGATACCCATTTTTGTTTCAGATATAAAAGGTACTTATATTTATTTAGTGAAATAAAATTAAATAAACAATCACAGGAGTCTTCCAAAAATGTAACATATATCTAAATATGTAATACATATTTAGAATTGGGGCCTCCTATTTTTAATACAGTAAATTTCCATTTCTTACTCATTTGATGTTAGATATTATCCTTAAGTGATGCACTCCAAGTTTATACTATAATTTACCCAGGTACAAAAATGTAATATTTTTAAAATGGAAAAATGCTTTTCTGTAACCTCATAATGCCTCTGGCATAATTGTAAGTTTGAGAAAAGTTATATATAAGCACCATACAAGCACATTGGATTCTGCTCAGGCAGTGAGTCTTGTTGAATATTCTTGGATATGCTACTGTTGTATTTTAATTGTGTTTTCTGAACTGTGGCAGAAAACTAAAAAGCAATCAGGCCACATAATATTTAGCAGGATAATCCTTTTAACAGCATCTTATTAAACATTAAAATTAGCAAATCTAATAATGTATCTAAAGTTACAGACTTTAGATTGGCAAAGCCAAAAGAAAAATCTCTTAATATATAAGCACAAGACGTCAAAATCTCTTAAAACAAATAAATAAAATATAAAAATAGTCCCCCTCCCAAAAAAGGAAAGGGGTAAGAGAATAAAGGATTTATACTAAGGGCAGTTTGATGATAAACTGATCAATGTCACAAACTCTTAGCAGCTATTAGAAAATGTATATGTACAATGTATATACAACCTGAAAGGTGGCAGGAATTGTCTTAAGAAAGTCATGTTTTGTACTTAAATCATTAATAGTTCATAATGATTTACTGAATTTACTACTCAAATATCCCAGTCTTTCTAAAGTTTGCAATACACTAGAGAAGGGGCCAATTTGCAAAACAGATCCAGCTATTTGTATAAAGTTCAAGGGGCTGAAATACAGTATGACTCTCTTATTTTCCAACACTGGAGAAATGTATAAAGCTGAGCTCCATTCTCTATTTTGTCAAAAATGGGTAATCCAATTCCCCTTGGTCATTGTGTGAATTCTGATCTGGATCTGAAGTTTGCAGTTTGCGCCCCATCACTAGTCTTCATGTTACTATGCAGTGAAGTCTAATTATGAACTAAGGCATTTATTTGTTTGCAGACCACCTTTGACATTTAAATAGTTTTCCAATTTCACAGCTCCTTAGTTCTCTTCCATTCCAGCTATGAGCATAGTAAGAAAATTACCCTTCAATAGGAAGATTAATTTCATTTGATCCATAAATAGAATGGGTGCATTGTTAGTGCCTGTCGAAGGCACATGTTTTTGGTTTGAAGACCAGAAGCAAGGAGGAGGCAACAGAGAGAGACCTAAAAGAATATGGAGATTTCTCAAGGGCCTAAAACCAAGGCAACCAAATCTGGGGTGCAAAAATTTGGGGGACCACTATCCCAACAAAAGAGAGTTAGAGCTTTCGGATTCTCTTTGCTGTCATCTAGTGGTCTACTAGATTGTGCAACTTACATCTGGCAGCCTTACCAAAAACATGACACTTTGGTGCCTCCTCTGTGGAACTAAACTCATTGTGGCATAAGCATTCTTGGATGAAAGCCACTTCTTTGTATGCATATTTTAAAGTGGGCACTGGCTCAAAGAAAGCACATGCCACAATGCATGGCTGGTCTTGAAAATGCAATAGTGGTGGTTTTTTTTGTATCCTCTCCTTCAACTCACTACCGTGCTTGTTATGTTTTTACATTATTTTACATTAAGGTTGCAGAGTGAAATCTTTTTCAAGCACAAAATACAAACAGCCTTTTGTTTCTGATTTAGGGTCCTCCAAGATTTTTGCAAAGCACAAATCCAGATGCTCAGGTGTCCTTTTATTCAAAAGTGATGATCACCAGCCCACTCTGCAGAGCTCTCTGTCCATTTGGTCAGAATCTGCTTAATGCTTTTTCAGTGGATTGTAATGCTTCAACCTAAGCTAAATCTAATGTGTATATCTTTCTTCCCTCACCATTGCAGAAAAGATGGGGAAGGTCTTCTAATGCTTCTCCACTGTTTTATTTTCATCACTGTAATGAACGCCTTATTCACTAGAGCAGTGTTTCTCAACCTTGACACCTTTAAGATGGGTGAACTTCAATTCCCAGAATCCCCCAGCCAGCATGTTGGCTAGAGAATTCTGGGAATTGAAATTCACCAATCTTAAACTTGCCAAGTTTCAGAAACACTTCATTAAAGTCTAATAATTAATCTCTTGCTATTTCATTTTAGGGCTACCATATATAGGCTGCAAAAATCAGGATGATGACTAGATGCAGCAAAAGGACTTAGGAAATTCTTTTTGCTGCCATTTGTTGGTAGTCTAGATTTTTGCACCGAAATACAATAGCTCTATTCTGATGTCACAGCTGAATTTCAATATAGCCGGCTTTCTTAAAAACCAACTTTTCTATTTTCTCTTCCTAAATTTATTACTGCGCATGGGCCTGCAGATTGCAATATAAATAAAAGAACAAGATTTGGTTTGGTTTCGGAATATCTGTGATAATTTACTCCATCCCACAATTTAGCTTATGAAAAATGTTAAGGTGATAAGAGGCAAATGAATTCCTTAGCTCCTATTTATCTTTTCGGGTATATTTTGGCTGCTATGAGATGTCTAATGTACTATTAAGAATTTAATTCCAAAAACTATGTGTAATGTGTAAATATGTAACAAAATTGTGTGTATTCCAATTCTTTCAAGATTTGTAAGACTGTTTTTCTACCGAGTGCAAGGAATGTTATTAGCCAAGTGCACCTGCTTCCCTGTTATCTAAGGTACTGCAGATGTCCTACAAACTCATATTACTAATTATTGCTTGAAATGTGAAAGAGAAGGACAATGGTTCAAATAAGTATGTGTTTGCCTTATTTAAGAGAATCAATAAGAAAAAGGAAATCCAAGAAGAATCATAATAAAGATGCCGTGGAACTGAATCTTTTGTTTCCATGGTTACTGGAAGAAGGGGACCAATAATGGTGAGAGGATGCTAAAGAAAGAAAACTCAGGGGAATGTTGAATCATTTAACGATGTGTTTGCTTGATTAAAATGCAGACATCAGCCACATTTAAACTGCACAATGTATATAGAACTTATTGTTAATGAAGAGAGCTGAAATATTCTCTGCCACTAAGATGTATTTGTACATCTTATTGTACACAGCCCTAAATTTTGTGTGTGTGCGTATGTGTTTCCTATATGGACTTTTGCTGTTTGGTTGATCATGTGTGTACAAAATATATTCTTCACAGAATTTCACCAATTTTGGAAATGTCAACCATCCCAGTTAAAAATAAATATTTCTATTACAAAGAATACATTTTGTAAACTAAAAGGAGGACAAGAAAGAAGAGAGAATACAATGACAGAATTATAGTCAGATTAAGATTTAAAAAAAGAAAAAGAAAATTTCTTCCTCACAAGTCTTCATATATTTATTCCATTGTACTCTGATTTTTCTAACATATTTCTTCTGCTACTGATAATTGTCTAATAATATAATTTGTAAGCCATCAAATTGGTGGCTTACAAATTCCTACAGGGTGTCATGTTAAGGATATTGGATAGGATTGTTACATGGCATTCCTTTTCTGGCACCTAGTACAATTGGGTGTACCTAAGTCAATATTAACTGGTATGCAATATAATGCATGAAAGACACCAGAGAATGGCTATTGGAGTCCCTTAAATATTTCAGCCTTTTTCATCGTGGCACTCTCCACAACTTTCATAATCCTGAGTCAGAATAACCATAGGCCAGGGAATGCCTGGGGACGATGAAGTCATTTTCACAGAGCTGAACAGTATGACTTGATTCCTTCTATATAACTTCCTTCGTATAACTTCCTTCGTATAACTAGTTTGAAAGCAAGTTAAGCTGCTGGTTTAGAAATCAGGAGACTGGGTAATAGACCTCCATTAGATATGAAATCTGGCTGGATGAGTCTGGGCTCATCATCTCTCTCAGTCCAATCCACCTCACAGGATCATTGTTGTAGAGAAAATGAGGCAAGAGTATTAGGTATGTTTGCCACTTCGAGTTATACAATCCTTCTCTGAATGTATATAAAAAATTAAAACATAATTTTTACGTTTATACTGATATGTGTCTTGCTATTTCTCAGATTTTCTTTCCTTCTGAGAAATAAGTTCTTGTTTTTCTACCTTATTTCTATTCATATTTTTCTGGGTGATACTCCTGAAATTATTGTTGGGCAGAGTGGAATGTGAGTGAGTGTTGTGTTTTACATTGCACATCTTCTTGTCACTCTGAGGCTTCATTGGTTGCCCATGTTTCCCAGTAAGAAAATTTTGAAATTGTCATTTTTCCCTAAGATGTCTTTCCTTGGGGCTTAATTTGACCTGCAGGCTACAAGAAGGTTGATTATATAACATCATTCATACAGTTTTTGAACGATATTCATATTAAGTATGGACAAGAAATTTCTAAAGGAAATTATATTCCATCAGACTGAATGAAAATTACTTGGGGACAAAAATAGGGTATATGTTCTACTGAGCAGAATTATTTATTAACTTGTTTCAAGGGTCCTATCTCTCTTCAGGGTTTCCTACAGCAAAAGTGCTAGCATATGACAACACCATTGTTTCCCATATCACCACAAGTTAGAAAAGAAGATAGCCTGTCATTCATGTCTGAAAAGCAGAAATTGATCTTACCCATTTTATAAAGTTATCTCCAAAGTTCATATCTTCCAAAGGTAATATAAGCTAGACTATGATGCTGACTAGCTGTGGAGTGCCATTCCAAATGAAAGTATTAAGGGCACACAAAGATAAAACAGGGGGGGAAAGGGAGGGGAACTTCTCTTTTACTCTTTCCCTTGCAATCGAGATACTTTCAGTATGGAAATATATTATAATGGCAGAAAAGTGCCAAAAACAGCAGAAGGATGGAGAGAATCACTACAGCAACTTGCAGAGAGAGGAATTACATCAGATTTATTTCTGAAAATGTTTGAGGAATTAGGCAATAAGTTAGCTATATCACTTGATACTAAATTGACAGCTTTTGAAGAAAAGAATGGATTAAAAACTTGTAAAGATGAAAGAAGTTAAGAAGATGGAAAGCTCTGTAAAACAAATGTCTGGAGATGCAAAACAATTTAATGACAAAGCGGAAATTTGGAATTTAAGACAGAAGTTATAGACAGAGTTGGGAAAGAGAACCAGATAATTTGCTCTACTGAAATTAAGAGAGAAGAAATTTTGTTTGAGATTTAGGGCATCTCCGAAGATTCTGGTGAAGATATCAGAGAGAAAGTTATAATGTTTTAAAATAATGTTTTAAAATTATTTTTTTGGATCAGGATGAGGAGGATACAGAAGCAGCAGTTGATAAAAGTATGTAGAATAAAAGCACATTTGCAGGAATAAGAAATGTTCCAAGGGATGTCTTGGTGCACTTTGTCAAGAAGAACACAAGATATCAGGTTTTGCAGCAGCCTTTAAATACAGGACTGAAGATTGATAATACAGATGTAATTGTTCATAGAAATAAATTGTTATAGTATTAGGATTTTGCATAAGGGAAAAGCATGTTCTTTTTTAACAGATAGATTAAAACAGAAAAAGAGGATGGGACAAAATGGAAAGAGTGATTTTTACTTTTAAGTAGCAGATGTTTCAACTGAACTCTCTTAAGAAGGTGAATGAACTTTTTAGTAAAATTTGAAGAGGAACAGGGGAGATTCAAATAGAGGTATCAGATGAGACTACAAAAAAACTTTAATAGGAAACTTGAAAGGAATGATACTGAACTAGGTGCTACAGGAATCAACTTTTCTAAATTTTTATTTAGGGATTACAAATGTGTAATATGGATTATATATGGAGCAAATGCTTCTCAAAAGAGAAAAAAAGTCATTTGAAAAAAATTAAACAAGATATAATTTATGTACAAGACATACTTATTATAAAAAGACAAATATTTGATTTATAAAAATTTGGGTGAAGAATTTATTTCAGCAGACACTAAATAATATGTTGCTATAGAAAGAAGCAATAATGGAGATTGTAAAAATAAATTAAAATGTTTTGAAAATAATTTAGATAAAGATATTGATTTAAAATAGTTTAGGATGCAAGTAAAGCTTTTATTATTATTTTATTCAATCAATAGTGAATTCAAAAATAAGAGCCAGGGAAAACAAGCTATTTTGGATGAGATAAAGTGAAGGGGAAAAAAGAGAACAATTTAGAAAATTGCCAGAGAAGACAAGTATTTCTTAACAAATTAAACTTTTACAATGATAGCTATCTATGTCAACAGTAAAAGAAATAGAAAAAAAATGAACTATGTAAAGAAAAAAAATGTTGAGTTTGCAAACAAATTGGGGAAGTAGCTGCCATACAACATTACAAAAAAGAAAAGAAAAGAAAGGAAATGATACTGAAATTTCAAGAGGAAAATACTGTATTAACATATAGTGTGGCTACACAAATATCATCAATATTATTCTAACTTGTCTAAAGGAAGTGACATCTCTCTGGAGAAAATAGGTGAATATCTAAAGAAACAAAATTTACCAAGGATTACAGAGTAATCTGTAATTCAGCCTATATTATGAATCAGCCTATAACAATAAGGGAAGTTTCTGAAGCTATAAAAAAGATTAAAACAGGAAAGGTGTCTGGACCAGATGGATTATGAGCTTATTATAAATGCATTGAAAATGAAATTTTACAACCGTTGCAAAACAGAATAAATTCTATCTTACAGGGAGAAAAGAGGCCAGAGAATTGGAAAGTGGCCAATATAGCACTAATGCCTAAAAAGGGACAGATTTGACTTTAACAAAAAACTATAGGCTGATACCATTAGTGAATGATGATTACAAGGTGTTTACAATGATTTCCAGCTAATAGACAAAAAATAATTGTTTCAAGAATTCACAAGAATCAATGTGGGCTTTTACCTAAAGACAGCTAAAGGACAATATTTGAAATGTGTTGTACATTTTAGAATATTTGAAAAAACAATGAAAAACAAGCCACATTGGTTTCTTTAGATGCAGAGAAAGTCTCAGACAATTTAAGTTTAATTTATTTACAGTTTCATTGGTGGAGAAGCAATAGAAGACAAATTAACCTCTAAAAGAGTAAATAGCATTAGCTAACCTCTGATCTCCACAGAGTCAACCGTGAGTACTCAGCTGTTAGTTTATCAAGCCCCAAACTCATAGCATCTCCCTTTCTGCCTTTGTCTTACCTCCTACTCTATCTATCCAAATATATATTATTAATTTTCACCCATTTAACTTGTCTTGACCCTTCTTCCACAGGAAAGAGAAAATAAAGATAAATCAACTTCTTGAGCCACTTCCTTGCTTTTTTATTTCTTTATCTATACATTTCCTTTAAAAATGTGTCTGGCAACTTTGCCTGTGTGAAGATAATCTCCAGCATGCTTCAATTACATTAACTCACTCTTGTTCAAACCCTCAAGCAGTGGGCTGTGCCACAGAAATGATTGTTAGAAGTCAGGGGCCCAATCAACTTTTTTCTTCTTCTCTTACATTTGGCTCACTCAAACGGAACATGACAGATGTTATTTCTGCTTCCATATTCTGATATTTTTCCAGATCACATTTATAACGGTTGTGTTTAACATTCAGTAGCTTTCCCCTTTTGTCTCTGCTAGCAGGTTTCTGAATGGTGGATCCTACTGCCAATTTCTTGACCACTGCAGTTCTTCACTGCCCCAAGATCTCCAGCTTCCATCCAGTTCTTGTATCTGCTCAACTATTATAGTTTATATGCTCTGTAGATGTGTTTCTGGGTCAGATGTACACTGCTGCTGCTGCAGCAGCTAATCATGTGGGAACCCCAGTGCTTTCATTAGCTACATGCAGTAGGACTCTAAAAGATCTACATGTTGATTTTATATTCTTCACAGATTTTGCTGCCTCAAGGCTCAATTAGTAGTTATTTCCATTGCCTGAAGATCTCAGTTTGTTACTGGTTTTGCTGTAAAGTTCACTGCATCTGCTCCAGAAACACAACTATTTGTCTCCATTCTTGCTCATGTACTTTGATTCATAATGGTTCTTCTGGAAAACATATTGTCATTTTTGGAGGAGCAATTTACTTGTGTGTACCCAACGTCCAAGTAATGAGAAGCTTTAGGGGTTGTAGTTTCCATGGCAAATGTTCAGAGGAGTTACATATTTTTTAGGATAAATTCTTTTCACACATACTGTCAAGAATTTCCCACAGAGAAATTCCTCCCTTAGACCCAAGTCCACTATGGAGCAATTTCTTGATAAACACTAATATTGTGCTTATCTCCTTTTCTTGTCTAGTGGGTAGAAAGGAAATGAGTCATCTCCATCCATCACCTGTGCCATACTATTTCCCATTGAAACACATCAGCATAACATTGACTTTTGTCAAGTCTATTTGCACAAATCTCAAAGAATCAAGATCTATAGAAATGGATTCTGTGGGATCTCCCTGACTAACCTCCACCGTTTTTAAAAATCAAAAGCTAATATAGAAGTAAATAAGTTAAATTCATGAAAGTGGGGAAGAGAAGAGAAAGAGAGATATAATTTTCAAGGTAACCTTTCAGACGAAAAGATAACTGGTTATTGAATAAATGATGTACTGTTCCTCTTGCTGTACAAACAAATCAATATCAGTGTTATGATGAGCTATAGTTTTTTTTTCTGAAGAAAAGTGCCTCATGTTGTTTTCAGAACTGTTGTAAATCCACAGTAACATCACTGCTTTCTTCAAAGTAAACCTTCGGATTGAACAAATACTTTCTGAGAACCCGAACAGAGATGTCTTTGCAGCAGCATCACAACTACAGTCTGTCTAAAAGAAGGAGACACAGCAGGATAACTAAATGAAAAAGAGCATGTTTTGCTTACAGAACCTGGCAGCAGTTTATCATACTACTGTATGTAAATCTTCTAATCACAAGCCACTTTGTATCCAAGAAGCATCTTTAGGCTTTCAAGAATGTCTTTATTTGTTCATGAATAAGCCTCATTTAACTCTTTGTGATTGCATTCTATGTAAACCTGGTGAGAATTACTCCACAATAATTGTAACTATCCAGTATCCTAGAGTGGAACTGGATTTATTGTGAATACCGTACGTGGATATATTTATGCAGTTTTCTTGGCAACAGTATGGAACTGGTTTGTCCTTCCCTTCTTCTGAGATGTTTTTGAATATTCCAAGAATATCCATTGCCTGATATTCTTCCATCCAAATATTAACTTGAAATCTATATCTATATTTATACCTATATCTGTATCTATACCTACATATCAGATACAGCCTCAGATCTTTTCAGAAAATTCATAGTTAACACTATCAGAGATGAGCAAATACTCAGCAGAATAACTACTGATTCTCAGTATTTCTAGTATTATATGAAGGAAATTGAAACAACATGTATTTCCCAGCAATATCAGTCAAAAGATATTCCTTGAAATTTCATTTTAAAATACTACTAAGGTGTGAAAGTCCTAATAGTTAATGATTAGTTATCCCTGTGAAGGGAACTTAAATTTTCTAGTTTTTTTCTAACTTTGTATACTTTTATATTGATTAATGAGCAATTGCACTCATTACAAATATTTAAGATAAATAGGTTCCAAATCTGACATAATGATGCAATAGTAATTAGTTAATTTCCACATGACCATGGAAATGTCTTTAGACAATGCCTCAGCTAAGAAATCAGACAGGGGAACCTTTACCTTTACCTTTATATCTTATTACTCTTATTACCCCTTATTACCCCCCCAATAGATTTTGGGGAATGTATACTTGATATCCTGAGTTCCAAAATGTATACATCAGTGGCTTGGGCTTTCAAGGGCTAGCAAGCCTTTGCTCACCTCCATTTTAATCTACTCTTGTCTTGTCCCCTTACTGGCTTGATTCTAAGACAGTTTAGAAAAAGCCTGTCCAGACTGAGATCCTTTGGCAGCAGCTTACAAGGTATTCAGTCCAAACTGCTGACTATCAGCTATTATGACTGGAAAATTCCCTTGCTGCTGTGTCCTTTCTGTTTCAGTTGTTTCCCTTCCTGTGGGCAGCTTCAGAATTTCTTCTCATATATGAAGCTGAAAACTTGACTTGTAATTTAATCTCACTTGAGATTAACATAAAGCTTCAGGGTTCAGATATAATAAAATTTATCTTACATTTTCAGTTGTGTCAGGCAAGACAAGGCTTTAGGAAAAATGAATTGCCTAGAAACAAGTGTAGGTTTCACCCCAATAGCTCAATAGGGTTGTATTATTATAGCAGAACTTGACCATGGTTATTATTAAGGATTATATAAGGTTTCATCAATAAAGGTCTTCTACAAACCTAGTTTTACTAATGGAAGCCCATACCCTCATGAACCTATAAAGCCTTCTGGATTTATTAAGGGTACAAAAAAGAAGAGTCAAAGATCTAACTTGGAGGGAATGCAATCATTTTAATTATTTTATATAAATAAATTTATGTAATTATTTACTTATTTTTCATAATTTATTAGCATTTTTCTAATCTTGAATATGTACAGTTGTTGGACAGAGCACTGAAAAGCTCAGACTCTTGGTAGCAGATTGTTTCCCCAGACAATATTAAGGCAATATGAAGTTCATCTCCATGGATAGAAAGCTTAGAAGCAGTTTTTAATGGCTCATTTGTACGCTGGTTTATGAAGTTCATATTGGTAAACCATAACTATAAATGTAGAAGATGACATTACTCTCGATTAAACAAGGCATAACATGAAGAGAGAGCCTACCCTTTAAAGCCTGCCATCACACTGCTTTTGGAGAAACCATCCCTTTCAACTTCTTTTTAATATAGTATAAAGTGCCAGAGATCAGTTTTGTGGAGGGTGGTTTTTCTGCAGACTGGGGGCAGGAGGGCATGGTTTCACATGTTGCCTGGATCCTGTGTGTGTGCATATGGGGACTGGTGCTGGTCTGTGGCTTGTGGGTTGGGGACCCCTGATATAAAGGATCACAGATGCATGCATGCCCTTGATATATTAGGGTATGTAGTTTATATATGTTAGGGCAGTGTTTCTCAACCGTGGCAACCGTGCCCTAACATGCAGCTTACATTTACATTCATCAAACCCATCACCTTGCTATGATTAAGGAAAAGTCTATAAGAATAATTGCCACTGCTTCCTTTCTCCTATGTCAATCAGTAAGCACTGCTAACATCTATGAAAAAGAGGTACCCTCTATCTCAAAGGTATTCCTCATAGCTACCTTGACATGTATTTCTTCAGTCCTTGAGTCACTAGAAAAGTGTACTAACTAGAAATTGTTCTGCCCCAGCTGCTGAGTCCTAATCTGCCTCAGAAACAAGGCCATTGAATAGAACATATTAAGGACAGCAATTGCTGGATTCCTTTGCTGCATTTTCTTTTCCAGCAAGGGTTATCTCTTGGTAAGAAAAATAATTATCAAACCCTGGGATGTGGTTGGTGGGTGTAGCTGGGTGACTCTAGATCATGGTCATCCAACCTTTGGCTTGCCTGGGCCACACCAAGTGAAGAGGAATTCTCTTGGGCTGCATATAACTTATATAAAATATTGTTTATGTATATAAATAACAAACTTCCTTTATTTTTAATATTTTAATTATTTAATTATTTTGTGGGGCTGCATTACTATCTGGCCAGTGGGCCATGGGTTTGATACATCTTCTCTAGATGCTGGAAACATGTCTTTCCTTGATATTCATTTAGAAATAAGCTTTTGTATCTACATACATATCACAATTCAGCTTTCTTAAATGTTTGGGCATTTATCTAGCAATGAGAACACTTCCTGGGATTCAATTCAAAATCTGCTCAATAGTCATGTTCTTTATCAGTGAATGTTCAGAATTAAAAATGGGCTATTACTCAATGGACCTTTACTCAAACACATACTGTACTATGACTACAGAAGACCTTAAGGCATCATTCTACTTGACTTCTTGGAAAGATCGCCAACCAGTTGATCAACCAATCAACCAACAGCTCAACCAATCATACTGATATCTTAACATCGTGACACACTTCATACAACACATGTTTTATCTGGATGGAAATAAAAATATTTAAAATATTTATGAATGCTAACCCTGATAATGTAGATACTCAATAAAAAGAATATTTCTCAATCTGGTTATTATCATAGCAATCAACTACAGTTTTTTTAAAAAGTATGAAGGTCATTTTTGAGAACTTTTGTACATGTATTAGAAACATCTAGTCATTGACAATATGACCACTCACACACAGAACTTTATCTAATAGTCCAAGCTAGAAAAGTATTTCAAGGTATATTCAGTTTTAATTCTTGTGAATATTTTGAGGTTATCACATTTGCAGTACTGTACCCAAATCATTTTGGCATCCTTAATAACTTAATAACTCTGGGGCTCAGCTTCTAAGACGATGTTTACAAATTCATTTCCTTCATTTTTCTCATAATTAGAGTGTCGTGGACAGTGAATATGCCAGATTTCATTTCCTGAATAGTCTGGAAGCATTTTAACTGTTTTGAATATATTTTGATACCTTCTTTTGAGGAAATCACCCAAATATAACACATCAGATTATTGCTTTAGACCAGGGGTGTCAAACTCGCAATGTCACGTGATGTGTCGTGACGTATCGCAACTTTTTTGCCATTGCCGGCAACGGGGTGGGCGCGGTTTCACTATGATGCATCCGGCCCGCGGACCGGCAGTTTGACACCCCTGCTTTAGACTATAAATTTATAAAACTCTACAAAGCAACTCCCAAGGATATAATCAAACCATGTTATACTATACATAAATAAGTGAATGATCTGTACTTATTGTTATTTATACAGTATGTATACATATCAGTTTTGGCCATACTACCTAAACATAAATTCATCTTAAATCTATTGGACTCATTTTTTCACAAGATCAAACTGCAAATCTACAAAGTGATTTACATTCCTTATCTTAATTTCCTGCATAAGTGTCATGTGATGAAACTACTAAGACTGCAATTTTACACATGATGTATACTGCTTTAAACTAATCTAAATTGATATCAGTAAATGTGCTTCTGTCTGCAGATCAATATTTCTACAAAGAAGGTGAACCAAGACTGACTGTCATTTCTAATACCCAGGGATAGTCTGTGCTTACAATCTTGCTAAATATGGGTGGGTGTATACAGGCACATAGAGGCCCATTCTTCCACAGACTGAAAATAGGACAAGGAATTTAATATCAATAGATTTACAATCTATTCAAATAATTTATTCCAGGCTATTGGAATATTATTCAATGGCATTACATTACAAACCAAAGGCAACAGGCAATGAGTGGAATTATGGCATGAGACACTAACAGATTAAAGTGTAAAGGATTTTATATCCATGTACATCTTCCAGAATTGATTTGCTTCTTTGAAGGATGTGTGTGTGTGTGTGTGTGTGTGTGTGTGTGATTATGTGGCTATTTTGTATAACTTCCTAGTCTCCTTAGACTTGCAGAAATGTATGCTAATATAATTAACATAATTAAAACACCCAAGATAAACAACAAAATGCTCTATGTTAAGAAAAAGAAAATAGAGAAGTAAAAGGTAAGTCAACCAAAGCAACAACAATATCCAGACCAACTGATTGAAGAGCACCTAATCTTATTCTCCTGACTGTCACGACCGTCCGTTGACGACTGGGAATAACCCAAGACGCAGGTACGATGTGCTTTCAGGAGCAGTTTATTCACTCTGAAACAAAGTCAGCACTGGGAGTGGCTTTCTCCCAGTGCTGTAAATAGAGGTACCACGCCCCTTCATCCCGCCCCCAGCCACAAGCCAGCATCCGCCCCGTCCTTATTAAATTTCCCTNGCTGGTGCGGCTCCTCCCCCACCGCAGCCTTCCCGGCCTGGCGCAGCCCGGTTCCGACGTCTCCGGCGCCTCCGGTGGCGACCCGGCCCCGCGCGGCGTTACCCGGCTCCGCCCCCCCATGCGGCGCCTCCGGTAGGTCCCCTGCGACTGTCCGCTCCGGTCTGAGAGGCTCCGCAGGCAGGCAGGGGGGAGGAGACGCGCTGGCCGCGGGGCTGCTGGGTAGGTGCTGGGCTGCGGCGGGCGGTAGCGGCGTTTCGGCTGGGCGGCCGGCTCCCCCGGACGGTTTGACGGCGGTGGCTGGCCTCCCTGGGCGGGCTCCCACACCCCGCTCGTGGATGGCACGCCCGGTAGGGCATGACATGCGGCCCCCTCTACCATGGCTCCTCCTGGAAGAGAAATAGACACACGTTTAGCGCCACACGTTATTGCCCCCGGCTTGCCCGGGTGTTTATGATGGAATGCCCGGACTAGCCGAGGGGCATGTACGTCCTCCTCCCCCACCCAGGATGCCTCGGTGAGGGGGTACCCTTTCCACCGGAGTAGGTATTGCACCTTTCCCCGGCGGACCCTAGAATCCAGGACCTCCTGCACCTCGTACTGCGACCCGGTGACCGGTCCGGGTGCTGGTTGTGGGGGTTCGGCTGCCAGGTTTAAAAGACTCCCGTGAAACACGGGATGCACTTTGCCCAGAAAGGGGGGCAATCTCAGACGGACAGTCACCGGGTTGAGTACCTGGACTATTTGGAAGAGTCCTATGTATTTAGGACCCAGCTTCTTACAGGGCACCCGAAGTTTGAGATACTTGGTGGCCAGATACACCCAGTCCCCCACCTGAAAAGCCCGATGCTCTGCCCTTTTCTTATCGGCCTGTGCCTTCACGGCCGCTTCAGCCTTGAGCAATGCCTCTTTAACCCTTCCCCAGAGGCCTGCAACCCGTGTTGCCCATGCTTGTGGGGTGTGTGGAGTGACCGTGCCCGGGGCCCACTCGGGGATGGGAACAAACTCCACCCCATGCACCACCCGGAAGGGAGTGAACCCTGTGCTGCTGTGCAGGGTGTTATTGTAGGCCACTTCCGCAAACGCCAGGAGGTCCACCCAATCGGTCTGCTGGAACGACACATAGCTACGGAGGTATCGTTCCACCATGGC
>NW_015386422.1:0-1207 GCF_001527695.2 Protobothrops mucrosquamatus
ACGCACAGTCACTCAAGCCCTCGTTGTTTCCCGCCTGGACTATTGCAATGCTCTCTACATGGGGCTCCCCTTGAGGTGCACCCGGAGGCTCCAGCTAGTTCAGAATGCGGCTGCGCGGGGGATTTTGGGGGCCTCTAGATGCTCCCATGTAACACCTCTCCTGCGCGAGCTGCACTGGCTGCCGGTGGCCTTCCGGGTGAGCTTCAAGGTGTTAGTAACAACTTTTAAAGCGCTCCATGGCAATGGACCTAGGTATTTGCAAGACCGCCTCCTACCAAACACCTCCCTTCGACCAGTCCACTCCCACAGAGAGGGCCTTCTTAGAGTGCCGTCGGCCAGACAATGCTGGCTGGCGACCCCCAGGGGGAGAGCCTTCTCTGTGGCAGCTCCTGCCCTCTGGAATGACCTACCCCCCGACCTACGTACAGTTGCGGACCTGCGCCTTTTTCGCCGAGCCCTGAAGGCCCATCTATTCCGTGCGGCCGGCCTGGCGTAGTTTGGATTGTGTTTCAGTGGGGGTTTTTTTTACGGGTGTGTTTTTAGAACAGGCCCGTTATTTAATTCGATTTTAAAACAAACTATTTATTACCATGGTTTTTAGTATTGCCTGTTCACCGCCCTGAGTCCCGCAAGGGAGATAGGGCGGTATATAAATTTTATATATATATATATATATATATATATATCCTTGTTAACTGCAAAAATGCGAATCCTGGGCATATCTGTTCAATAACACAATCCTCGATCTCCGGGAGAGGTATAAATCAGCTGTTTATTGTTAAAAGGATTTTAAAAAACAATAAAAGCAACTATTTACAATATTAAAAAACAACTTAGCTTTCGCTGGTCCACTGTCAGCATCCTCAGAGTGAAACTTAGGGGGTGGGGAGTTCTTTTTGTAGACCTTGCTAGCCTAACTGCTTACTCATTGCTCGTGTGATAGGGCCATCCCTCCTGGCTGACTGTAATTGCCTTAATTGTCCCGCCTCCTCTTTTTTGCACTCCAGTTCTACACCCTTTCCCCCTCCTATCCTTGTCAATCTCCTCCCTCCCAGCGCTGTTGCCGTTGGTATACTTTCTAACCTCATACTCGTTCCAGGATCTGAACGTGCAGCTTGTTTTTAAAATCCTTTTAACAATAAACAGCTGATTTATACCTCTCCCAGAGATCGAGGGTTGTGTTATTGAAATATATATATATATATAT
>NW_015386422.1:3720-31468 GCF_001527695.2 Protobothrops mucrosquamatus
TCTGCATAGGGTTGTAGTTGTTTGGTGAGAAATTTGGCTAGGTTTTGTAGAGGTGAGCCTATGGAGCTGACTATGGGTCTAAGTGGGGTTCCTTCTTTGTGTATCTTGGGGAGACCATAGAGCTTAGGGCATCTGGATGATTTCTCTCTGGGAATGATTCTTTGCTGAATCTCTTCACTGATGGGGGAGGCTTTTATTTAGGATCTAGTGGTTTTTTCCAGATAGGTGGTGGGATCTGTGTGTATGTGTGTGTGTGTGTGTGTGTGTTTTCTGAGGTTTTCACGGGTGTTTGTATGTAGGTCTTTGGTTATTCGGGTTTTCTCCCATGTAAAATTGGAAGTGTCTTGGCGATGTTTCGACGAAGTCCCATTCATCATCTTCAGGCTGGTGTTTTCGGCTTCGTGCTTCTAGGAGCAATGTGTGATTGCAGCTGTTACTTCCTTTTAACTGCCAGTGGGGGTGTGAACTGATTGGGTGGGAGCTTGGCTGTGTTCAGAACATACATACATACACACACACACACACACACACACACAGTGGGAAATGGGTCTAAGTGGCTCTTTGAGTGTTTTGGGTTGCCTACCCCTGTGCTTGACCATTAGAGGCCAGGTGAAAGGATGCAGCGGTAGCATGTCTAATCATGTTAGTCCATAAAAAGAACTGAAATTCAGGAGCAGTAAATTGTGCCCCATTATCTGATACAATTATATCAGGTAAGCCATGTGTGGCAAAGATCCTGTGCAGTTCCTGGATGGTCCTGGCAGTAGTCATAGTAGGGTCAGGTGCTACTTCAAGCCACTTGGAGCAACTGTCCACTACAATGAGAAACACCTGTCCTATATGAATCCTAGACCAAGGGTTTTGCGTGGTCTCCTGGCAATGTACTGGGGCTTGAGGCATCTCAGGTCTGGTCTACTGGCAAACCTGCCATCCTTTAACTTGAGCCTCTATCTCCTTATCCAACCCTGGCCACCACAGGTAGCTTTTCGCGAGTGCCTTCATCCTGACTATTCCAGGATGTCCCTCATGCAGAGATTCTAAGACACTTGCTCTTAATGTGTGTGGGACTATAACCCTACTTCCCCATAGAATGCATCCCTTGTATGCAGATAGCTCATCTTGTCTTCTGATGAAGCTGTGAAATTCTGTCCCAGGACTGGTTCCTGGCCACTCCCTCAGCACCCAGTTCAAAACACGACTGAGTGTTTTGTCAGTGGCTGTTTCAGCAGCCACATCCCCTGCGTGAAGGGGAGATTCTGGCAGATGCTGAATTGACAGGATGCGTGCAGCAGGTGCGGGGTCTGGTTCTGAGTTAGCCAAGGGCAACCTGCTGAGTGCGTCAGCATGGCCCATTTCCTTGCCAGGCTTATGAACTAGTCTGTAATTGTAGGCTGCCATAAAGATTGACCACCTCAGGCTTCCAGTTCCGTATCGCAGCGCTAGCAGATGTGCGGGGCGATCGCTCCCTCCGCCATCCGGTTTTCTCCTGGTGGGGACCCTGAAAGTGGTCGAAAGTCGCCTTGGAGGGGGGATGACTGTGAAGAGGACTTCCTGTTTGATTGCAGAAGGGTGGCAGCCCTTCTGTTTGATCCGGAGCAGCTCTTCGGATCGACGGGGAAAAGATCGGCCATTCACATGGCCCATCATTAAGCCGCTGCCTGCCGAGGCCAAACTCATAACCAAGCACTTGAAAGCAACGTGGAGGAACTGGGTGAGACTCTACCTTCCTGTATCCCAAGTACTTTCCTGTCAAAAGCCCTCTGAAATTCTTTCCCCTTGTGGAGAGGAAAGGGAACTTGTTTCCCACCCACCAAGATGGTGGCTCTTGACTATGCAGAGAAATCAAAGCCCTGAAAAATATAATTAAGCAGCTGGATTTATCTTACCTTGATATCTGGGGATCCAAAACTCCTATTTTCACAGGGACCTGCCACTTTATCTATGAAAAAGAACTCTATCTGGATAAAAACCTAGCCTGGTCTTGAAAAAGATTCGAAAGGCTTGTGGTGAAGCTTGGTATAGCAAGTAAATACTTTTCTTAAAGAGACCTGCTTACAGCCCTGATTTGCCCTTGGCATTATCTAAAAGAGATAATAAGCTGGCAGAACAGCTGGACAGTGAAATTGGCTTATAGATATTGTGGAGGTGAACATCTACTGACTTTTATCTAAGAAATAGCCTTCACTAAAGGACTATTCATAACTATGTTAGAAATGGAGGAAGACCAGTCACAACTTAACTAGAAACTTATACTTGAAAAAATTCTTGAAGCTACTGAAATAATTAAATCCAGATTGAAAGATAAAGGCACCAGCTTAAACCTACAAAATGAAACTCTGAATTCAATGAAAGAACTCATAATCCAAAAACCAGCAGAGGCGGAAGAAACTAACACTAAGACAGAGGAACTTAAAGATCAACAAACACAATTTACTGAAAACTTTGACAGACAAACCCTGACCGCAACTAAAGAACTTACAACCCAAAAAGCAACAGAAATGGAACAAAGCAACACCAACATGGAGGCTGTTAAAGACCAACAAATACAGCATAATGGAAACCTAGATGACCAAATAACAACTTCAAACCTGGACGTGACTCTCTACCTAAACCAGAGGAAACCTGAGGAACAAGATGACCAACTTGTACTGAAGGAGCCACCAGGACAACAGTTTAATGGCTATGAATGGACCAGCCTTTCTGGAAAATTGATAACTAGATGGTCTCCCTTGGTTCAAGCAATATGTCCAAGAATGAAGGGAGATCTACCTGATGATTTGAAGGCATTGGTAGGGAAGCTTGGCTGGCACAAAAAGAAAGCCAGAGTTAGATTTAAAAAAAATGGGATTTTCTGATCTATGATAGAGGATCCTAAAGTTTCAACTAATGGGCTAAAAGGGAGATTTTTAGATGAAGGGAAATATGATTATTGCTTTCAAATATTCTTGTTAAATGATAAAAATTAAGGGATTAACTGGCTTAATACTTAGGATTTAGACTTATAAGAGAAATGAAAATTAACTATTAGGAATTAGCTTCGAACTATTGTTTAGCCCAAATAATATAGATGATGGATTTTAGGCAATAAAGGACACTCTACCAGCAAGTGATGATGTATTAGGATGAGAAATAGAAAATGTTTATGAAATAAGATAAGAATATATTTAAGTAAGTAATATGTATATTCTAGATATGATAACTTTTAAGTAGTGAAATAAAGGAAATTTGGATTACCCGAAATTTAAACACTATGGATATTAAAGCTTAAATTGGAATATTGTAATAAAAAATTAAAAATTAGATAAAACTTAAAAACAGGATATGGATATGTATCAGCACAAAACATACTGATAAAGGTTTAATTAGAGTTGTTATAATTAAAACTCTATTAGCTTAAATGTGATATAATAAATGTTAAGGGAAATATTCTATTTCTCATCCTAATATCATTACTTACTAATAAAATAACCTTTATCATCCGAATCCATCTTGTATATTATAATTCAAAACTATTATTCTAATAACAAGTTTTTATTTCCTTTATAGGTCTAAATCCTAAATATTAAATCTGTTAATATCTTTTTAAAATTTCCTTAGCCTATTAAATGAGATTTTAGGCTCTTTCATTAAAGGTCACATCAAAAAGAACCCATTTTTTAAGTCTAACTCTGGCTTTCCTTTTATGCCAAGCAGGCTTCCATAGCAGTGCCTTTGAGTCCTCAGATGGATCTCCCTTCATTCCTACGCATGTCATTTGAATCAAGGGAGACCATCCAGTTATCAATTTTTCAACAAAGCTGGTCCCTTCATAGTTATTAGATTGTTGGCCTAATAATTTGAGTCTCCATATTTGGCTTAGTATATTTATCACCAGTTCAGACTGGTCATCATCTTCTTCTTCTGGTTTCAGCTGATTTCAGTAAAAAGTCATGCTCAATGTTGTAATTGTTGTTTGGATGTCTGGGTTATCTAAATTCTCAATGTGGCGTATATATAGGTCTTCAGCACCTTCCATCTTAGTATTACTTTCTTCAGTTTCTGTTGCTGTTAAAATTGCAGATTTTTTTGTTGAAATCAAGGTTTGGTTATCAGGATTTGGGGTAGATTGTAGCTGGTATTCTTTAAAGTCCACTTTAGTGTTAATTCCTTCTTCTTCTGTTGTCTTTTGAGTTGTAAGTTCATCAGTTGACATCTAGGCTGCATTTTGTAGCTTTAAGGTGGCGGCTTTATCTTTCAGTCTGGAATTCATTAGCTCAGTAGCCTCTAGGATTTTTTCAAGTATAAGTTTGTAGTTAGGTTGTGGGTAGTATTCCTCCATTTCTGTGGTGTTTACAGATAATCCTTTAGTGGAGGCTATTTTGATAAAAGTCAATAAATGTCCACCTCCACTATAGAGAGTTGTTTTCACAACCCAGCTGTTGGAAATAGAGAAGGAATTAATGATGAAATAACTGAAATATGTACTAAAGATCTTGTTATTGAACCATTGATTACCCAGTCACCACGCTGCTTTCCGAATACTCAATGTAAAATTTGAAAACCAATAAAGTTTGTTTAAAAAAAAAGATTAACCACCTCAGCATCCTTGGAGAAAGGATCTGAGGGGTTTGCTTGTCTGCAGTAAACAGACCCAGAAGAGGCTTGTGGTCTGTAAAGACCGTAAATGGGTGACCATAAAGGAAATCGTGGAATTTTTTTATTCCAGCTACTAGGGCTAATGCCTCCTTATCAATTTGTGTGTAATTTCTTTTCGCAGGGGAAAGTGTCCTTGAATAATATGCTATGGGAGCTTGCCTCCCGTCAGCCATTAAATGGCTCAAAACTGCTCCTATCCCGTATGATGAAGCATCACATGCAATACTGATAGGCAGTTTTTCATTAAAGTGTGTTAACACAGAGTCTGAAGACAGCAGTGATTTGACTGCTTTGAAACTATTTTCATGGGTGCTAGTCCACTGCCATGGTGCCCTTTTATCCAGGAACCTATGCAGAGGCTCTGCTAATGCTGCCTTATGCGGAAGGAAGGCATGGTAAAAGTTAAATAACCCTAAAAATGCTTGCAGCTCCCCCTTTGACTTAGGTCGGGGAGCCTGCAGAATAGCCCTAAGCTTTGAGTCAGCAGGGTTTATTCCTGCAGCATCAATCTGGAAACCGAGGAACTCTGTGGAGTTCACTCCTATTTGATATTTGTCTCTTTTGAGCTTCAGCCCTGCTTTGCGGAAGCGCTGAAGAACAGCCCTTAGACGTTCTGCTAATATTTCTGCTGACTCCCCAGTAATTAGAACATTGTCAAAATAAGGACACACACCTGGGATATTTTTGAGCGTGCGTTCCATCATGCTCTGAAAGAGCCCTGGAGTTACACTGACCCCAAACTGCAGGCGACAAACCTTGAATGCCCCTCTATGGGTAACTATTGTTTGTGCCTCAGCAGTGGCATCATACACAGGCAGTTGCTGATAGGCCTGTGCCAGGTCCAGCTTTGCGAATAAGCGACCTCCCTGTAATGATGCCAGGATGTGCCTAACTACAGGTACTGGATATGCATGCTGCTGAAGTGCCTTATTAATAGTGCACTTATAATCAGTGCAGATGCACACCTCTCCATTAGGTTTAACCGGTGTGACTATGGGGTTTTCCCACACACTGCTGTCAACAGGTTGCAACATTCCCTGTTGAATGAGCTTGTCTAACTCTGCATCTATCTTGGGTTTAAGGGCAAAAGGCATTCTACGAGGCTTTATCCTGATTGGGGTTACGGTTGGATCAAGGTGGAGAGCAATTGGCGCTCCTTTGTATTTTCCTAAGCTGGGGCTGAATACATCAGCAAATTCCTGGCAGACAGCTGCCAAATCCGCTGTTTGGGTTTTGTTGATGCCAGTCACATGGATGCCCAGGGCATCAAACCAGTCTCAGCCGATCAGGCTTGTGCGCTGGCCTTTGACTACCACGATGTTGAGGGAACCCTCAAACTCTTTGAACTTCACTTTTAATGTAGCTTCGCCTTTAACCGCTACGCGGTTAAATCTGTCAACACTAGATTTGACGGCTTGAGTCTGACTCATTTCCCGCCATGTCTGCAGATGTAATTAAAAGTTTTGTAGGAAATTATAGACACAGCTGACCCAGTGTCCAGTTCCATTGAACATGGAACTCCTTGGAGCCTGACCTTGAGTCTAAGCTTTTCTTTGAGGGAGCGATGGGCTCCTTTTCTAAGGATGCTCCTCCTTCCGGAGCAATATCCTACTCTGTTTTGCCCCGGGGCCCCTTTACCTCTCCTGGGGAAGTCTTTGGCTGGAGATTCCCTCTGGCAACCTTTACAGACAATAGCGATGTGGGCCCTGTTTGCCAGATGCTCAGCACACAGCCGTATGAAACCTGCATTCTGGCTGCGGAGGTGCTGGCCTCCGCAGCCAGGACAGTTAGAGAAGAAGGCTGCCTTGTCAAGTGGCCGCTGCCTTCTTCCTGGAAGCTTCTGTACCCGGTCGATCTCAATGTCCTCATCTGGGTCATCTGCTCTCTCTGAATCTTCATGATGAATGGCTATCTGGCTGGAGGAATTCTTTGAGGGTTGTAAAGCCTTGATGGCTCCACCTGCGGCCTCTTCTGCCATCCCTTCTTTCAGTGCGTCCTGGAATGTCAAGGTCTCCTTTGCAAACAGCCTCTGCTGTAAGTCTCTGCTTCTGAGGCCACATACCAGTCAGTCCCTGAGCCGATCCTCTAAATCTGGAAATTCACAGAGCCTGGACACCTGTCGCAGGGTAGCCACAAATTCAGCAGCAGACTCCCCTGGCTGCTGTTCTCTCTGCTCGAATACATGTCTCCATGCGATGATGGACAGTCTTGGTTCGAAGTGTTCTTTAAGTCTTATTTTCAAGTCAGCGAAGGTAACTGACTCCAAGGTAGCAGGAGCTACTAGATTCTCTGCTATATCAAAAGTTGCGTGGCCACATATGGACAGCAAGATTGCAGCCTTTAGTCCGTCTTCCCTGACCTGGTTCTCTCTCAGGTAGTTTTCGATCCTGGAGACATAAGAACTCCATTGTTCTGGGTGCAATACGTCGAATTCAGATAGCTTGCCAACCTTGGCCATAGCTGGCTGTTACTGTATCTCTCAATGCCTTATGCTGCTAAGGGCTTTTGTACAAATCCTAGGGATGGATCCCTTAGGATAGTGATGCCTCCACCGTGGCTTGCTGGCAGGCAGAAGGGGGGAACGCTGTTCCTACCAGTGTGCTGATGCCTGGTCTTACCCCTTAGTGACTCTTAGCTCTTAGTCCTCCAGCTCTTTCTTCCTTAGCAGCATAATCCCACCTTCATCACCACTGTTGTAAACTGGGAATGGTGAGGCATTGAAGACACAGCAGTGAAAGTAACAGCTCATTTATTCAATCCACACAGAAGTGGCTCTAGCAGCCGCTTGACTCATATTTATACAGACCACCACCAGGCGACAGCCAATGAGTTTAAAGCATACATTCCCGCCTAAAACACAGGCTTGTAATATATACAACAGACAGTTAAGGATTTGAATTGAACATCTTAATTAACCATTTTATAACAGTCCTTATGAAATTGGGTTAATACACAACAACCAGTTTCAAGCCTAAGACGTTTATTAAGTTGTTGCTTACAGAACTGTGGCTAGTTTAAATGTTTGGGAATGACCAGCTGTGATAGCAAAAGCTCAGAATCACAATGACAACAATGCAGACCGTATTCTATCAGCATAGCCATCTACAAAGTTACTTGCTCCAGTTTCAGCTGTTGAGTGGATTAGAAATGTTAATGGTGATGAATGATAAAGAAGAAGAAGAAGAAGAAGAAGAAGAGGATTAAGTTTTGAAGGCCATTACTTATCAACTGGTATAAGATGAAACAAAGAATTTAGAAGAGCCTCCCTTGCGCTTTCTGGCAGCCATTTTGTAAGTCTAACCAACCTTCTAAAGAGGCTCAAAATTTCTCTTAAAAAGTGTGATTGGGTGTAAACAAGGTGTGGCAGGAAGAATCAACCAAACACTTCAGTAGTGGAGTCATCTAAATATGTCTCCAATTCCCTGGGACTCCCTGGGACCTCCAGGCTCCAAGGATGGCATGACCAGGTCATAAGAAACTTCTGGAACATCAAAATAGATAGATGTAAGCTAATGTTCAGAGGGAGAATGTTTGATAAGGTGGGCACCACAGCAGAGAAAGCCCACCATCTGAGATCTGCCATATGTTACCCTGAAGATGGTATCCACAGCATGCCCTCTCTTCTGGATCTAATGGGCTGTGCTAATGGAAAAATTGGTCCCTAACCCAGTCCCATGTCATGAAGGGTTTTAAAGATTAAAACCAGCACTCTGAATCTAGTAATAGATGCATAAAAATGCATAAAATAGTAATAGATGGGTGAATGTATACTAGATATGCACATTGAAACATAATGTTTGGAGTGTGCAACACACATATTATGCTATGTCCTATGCATGGCAAGGAAATTATGCATAAAGTGCACTTTAAATAAATAAATAAATAAATAAATAAATAAATAAATAAATAAATAAATAAACAAACAAACAAACAAACAAACAAACAAACAAACAAACAAACAAACAAATAAATAAATAAATAAATTTTAAAAAAGCATATGTTCTTTGTGAATGTATGTGTATTGAATGAGCAATAACTCCCAAATATAAACAAATATTCTTACAGAGTATTTTGGGGGGGGGGGTTATAAATGGAATAGGCTTGAACAACTCAGTAATAATACCACTATATTGAAATTCCAATAAAATAAAAATAATGGAATTATCCTATTTGTTCATCATATGATGCTTGCAGACTCACATATTGATTTACAGGTATAAACATTCTCATCACAGATACTGGATGAAAGGCAATTTTTGGCACCATGACCAGAATTAGCAAAGGAATATACAACCAATTAAAAATCAGTAATAAAATTTCCCAAGATCATTTTGAGTTATGTGTAAAAAATATGCACATTTACATAACTGGGACCTTAATTCCAAAAGCTAGGCATGGATTATAGAGCAATCAAATGTAGAGAAATCAAATTAGGTACATAGATGAGTCAGTTAAGTGTTGGCTTGTTCAGAAATTCTATTTTTATCCATGCACTATTCAAAAACTTTACACATAATGTTGCTCTTGATAGACATTAGAACATAAAAATGCTTCCTTCAACAGATGTCTCTTTGAACATATGCAAGATCCACAAATTAAAAAAGGTGCTTGAAATGTGATATTTACCAGGAAAATCTGCCCCATCAGAAACCAGACCGAGGCAGTTCAGGCAAATGATTTTTATTATCAAGAAAAAGTGACAAATTGAAATTTAGTACATTTGGGATTAGTAGACTTGATGCAACCCAGAAGTTCTGTTTGAGATTTGTTTAACTTCCATTTCAAGTTTAGTTCCAGGACAACAGTTAGGGAGAAATGATATTTAAAGCAGTGGAGAGTTTTAGATGCCCTTAATTTTAATAACAGAATAACAGAGTTGGAAGGGACCTTGGAGGTCTTCTAGTTCAACCCCTGACTCAAGCAGCAAACCAAATACCATTCCAGACAAGTGGCTGTCCAATCTCTTATTAAAAAGTTTCAGTGTTGGAGCATTCACAATTCTGGAGGTTTGATTTTGGCACCTTTCAACAATTATTTCTTTCTAGGTATAACTTTCCTCACTTGCATTACATTACAATTATACTGAGATCTTATATATACAATTGACAGCTTGCAATTAAAAATATTATGATAGCTAGTGGAATGTCATAGATACAAAAAAATCTAGAAAGTCAAGAACTGATGCTCGTGAAGGCTATGTCCCATGGCCAAGAGAAAGTCTCTTTGCTAGTTATTATATGATCACATAATGTTGAACAGCTTCTTACTTTAAATGTAACTAGCATAGCATCAGTTAATCATGTACAAGTGTATTCTATAAGAATATCAATATTCAAAATGGAAAATCCAAAACAAAAAACAAAAACCCCTAACCCCTGATCCCTACAAATCCAAAAGGGCTTCTAAAAGTAACAAGAATGTCTTTGTAACTGAGTAATATGTAAGGCCCACCACAGTAGGAATAGCCCAGCCAAATATCTGGTTGTCTTCATGAGATTAGGGGGAAAGTCTTGGATTTTGCTGCAAAAAAAATGATTGAAGGGATGCTTTAAGTCCCGGCTGGGAAGCTGCAATGCTGATACTTGTAAGCTGAATCATTCTACCTGCTGTTTCCTAAGCACGATAATGTGGCTGAACGTTCAATAAAAACCATATTACTGACTTACAAGGAACGATGTAAGAGAGCAGAGTTTTAAGTATTGAATTTTTTTTGTCTCTTTATCCCAGTTTATTCTATTAGTATGTTTAGCACAATGTGCAGAGCTTAGGGCTTGGTTTTATTTACTCTTCAGTCAATTTGAAGTCAATCTCATTAATGATCTAATTAGAAAAATGTACCATTTTGGAATGATAAATCTCAAGATTTATTCACATTTTAGGAGTAATCAATATTTTATTGTACTATGTTGGATGCAGTTATTTATACTATGCACACAGTACTATGCTTCTGTTCTGTTTGTTTGTCATAGATCAGTGATAGATCAAAGTTAATGCACCAGAAACGTTATTATTATACACAGCCTTTCTTTTCTTGTATGTGCTTGTATTTTATGAGATTTATTATGCACTAGGCATATGTTATACCTCCTGACAGTTTTAAGCACCTTTGTTTTGTATGATGTATCTTTAGCAGTAAACTGTCTAATTTTAACCATATCAACAATAAAAATACTAACAATAATCTATATACCAAAATCTTACACTCAGTACTGAATAACCCCTCTGTTCTCCTGCTAGAAATGTTGACATAAATCTTATTAACAATATGCATTGGGATGACTCCTTTAGACTGAATCCCAAAATCTGGAGGACAGTTTTAAAAAAGGAAACCCTGTTAATGAGCAAACTCATGCATTTTACTCAGGAGTAAGTTCAACTGTTTTTAATGAGGCTTATTTCCTCAAGAGTGCATTGTGGTATGTCTTCCTATAATCAAGTCCCAATGAATTCAGTGGAACTTACTTCTGCGTAGGAATTTATTTGAGCACTTTTTCTTATTAAGTACCCATCAACTGTGGGCCATAAATTTCAGCCTAGCAAGTAGATATGAATACAGTATGCATTTGCTAAATGCTAATATACTGTACATAATCAATATGCATCACATTTATTAAAGCAATTTTTTTATCTTGCATGCAAAATGATATTTATATTCTTCTGCTATAGTCACAAAAGATTAACAGACAACATATATTGTGACTATGTGTGCTGTCCTTCAGTCAAGACCCCAAACCAGCCAGATGAAACAAGATTAGGGTTTATATTTCCAGCAAGACCCTATCCCAGTTCTATCTCCTCATGTCTATAGAACATCTATACCAACCTCAGCAACCAACTACAACAGAATGTTGCATTTTTAAATACAGATGGAGACCAACAACACATAAAAGGACATTTTTTATAATCATAATATATAATTCAAGAGATCAAACCAAATTATAGAAGTTAAAAAAGCAGGAGAAACAGGAGAAGCTCACCTTCTATCAGGAAAATGCCATTCACTATTGGCAGTGGAAGATACTCTGCCCCTTGCTTTTCTTTCTCTACTATGTTGTGTTGTGTAACTTCTAGCCCACCCCGCAGCCCAGCCAGAGTAGTGCCTGGGGCCCAGCATCATCAATCCTGACATTTGCAAGTGGGAGTGAGGAAGGCAGAGTTGTAAAAAACCAGTCCAGCATCGGATTATATTCTGTAAGAAAGATGGAAACTGAGAGAAAAATCTCCACTTCATCATATGGATGTATTATGCATCTAAGGTCCTCTAAAAAGAGCCAAGGCCAGATGTTATTAAGCACCTCTCCAAAAACTGCTTCTTCTTTGGACAGGCCCTTCCAGGTTGGGGTCTAAATGCGCTATAAAAATCTCCTGCCCAAGAATCATGCAACATGGAGGTGGACATCTGAGAGTCCATGAATCACAGTTGTGCTTTTAACAAACATCCCATCATTCATTCTTTCTCTGGTTAGAAAAACCCAACATGCCTTCTTTTATGTATTCGGTTCTTAGGCAATTGACAAAGACACATGATGAACAAGTAATCTCTTTATTGATCTTCTCCTTACAGCTAAGCAAGCAGCAAAAGGCATGCAGGCCTTTTATAGAGTCCTGAACCCGGACAGTGTCAGCCAATAGGAAGATGGCTGTTTTCGTGCCTTGCACATGCGCACAAGGCTGGTGACAGCCAGTCTGGTCCCGGGAAGCTTTTGGTCTGCCCGGGACCATTTGCAACATTTCTGAGCCTGCTGAATGCTTCAGCAGGCTCAGGACACAACACCCCTCCCCACTAGATAAAACAATATACCTTATGATGTAACAGCACAGGTACATTTTTTCAAGGGACTGGGGGTTAGTGGACATCACAATAGTCTGCACACAGGCAGAACACTCTTACATTAATACTTCTTATAAAAGAAATACAACAAATAATAATTTGAAGGTAACACTCCTCCACTGAGTGCTTACTCTACATCTTGTTTAAGGACCAGTAAGTTTCCCTTAGAATTGGCAGAAACCTCACATAGTCCTCAAGATGTTTAAGTGGGCCCTTAGCCTGCTGTGACCTTCTGATGGCCGGTGAGTGTGCCTGGCCTGCCAGCTCGCCTGCCAGGCTAGGCAGACCAGGACTTTGATGCCCCAAGGACCCAGGTGACCCACCCAGCTGCTGACTGGCTGGACCCTCTAAGTCCAAGCCAGAGTTCCTTGGAAAGGGTGGAAGTCCCCGAATCCACAATGGACTCCTCTTGGGAGCACTGTCCCTCGAGCCCAAGGCCAGCAGCTGGAGTGGCCTGAGTGGCGGAAGTGCCCCAGTACTCCATAGCCCCCATGTACGTGCTGGAGGTGCCAGAGTCAGGAGCCACCTCCATGGCAAACCCCCTTTCTAAGGACTTCCTTTTTGGAGCAATAGCTGAACTGTGTGAGTGCCCCTGGTGAAATTCCCAGTCTGGGGCTGTGTTTGAATTATGTGGATACCCCCGGTGCGACTCCCTGTCTCGAGCACTATCTGAAGTATTTGGATTATGTGGGTACCCCTGGTGCAACTCCCTGTCTGGAGCAATAACTGATGTGTGGGATGACCCCCCTTCTGGAGAATTCCTGTTTGGAGCACTTGCTGAACCTTGAGATGACCCCCGAACAGCCTCAGCGGCAGTCTCAGCAGCTTGTGAGACACTGCTAGAACTGGGAAACTTAAAACAGAATGCAGATTATGGTCCTCCTCCCCCCCCAGAGCAGAGCCAGGAGCGGAAGCGTGGCTGTTAAGCCTCCAGCGCAGTTGATCAATGTGTCTGCGAATGACATGTCCATCATCCAAGGCCACTTCGTATGATAGCGGCCCAGAGACCTTGCATACCATAGTTCCTTGCCAAGACCAGATCGCCCACCTGAAGTCTCCTAGGTGCCCGCAGCTGTGACACCTGTGAAGCCACCCGGTCTGGGTGCAACCTGTCCAGTTTGGTGACGAGGTGGCAACCCCAGTGGAGTTCTGCTGGACTCTTTCCTGTGGCTGTGCAAGGTGTGGTGCGGTGTGCAAGAAGGAAATCTGCTAACCTGTGATGCCAGTTATCATAAGTCAGTTTCTTGAAAGCATCTTTGGTAGTGCACACCATCCTCTCTGCTTGGCCGTTGGAAGATGGGTGGAAGGGAGCAGAAGTTGCATGCCAGATCAAGTTGGCCTGAAGAAAAGCCTGGAACTCAAAAGAGGTAAATTGAGGGCCATTATCAGAAACCAGGATATCTGGAACCCCGTGCGAGGAAGCCCACACGTGGCACCCATGCACCTGGGCCTCGATGTCTTTATCGAGCCCAGGCCACCAGAGATGACTGCACACAAGCGCTTTCATCCTTACTATTCCTGGATGTCCCTCATGCAGAGAGAGCAAGATTCTAGACCTCAATGAGGCTGGGATGACTACCCTACTACCCCATAACAGGCACCCTTTGAACGTAGAAAGCTCGTGCTTCCTTTGCCAGAAGCTTTGAAACTCTGTATTTGGACACGTGTCAGGCCATCCTGACAAGACCCATGTCAGCACGCGTGTGAGCATGTGATAAGTGGCAGTTTCTGCAGCCACGTCCCTAGCATTGAGGGGAGATTCAGGCAACTCCTGAATGGAAAAATGTTAATAGCAGGAGCAGGATCTGCCTCAATTTGTTTGAGAGGTAATCTGCTGAGGCCGTCTGCATGGCCCATCTTTTTTCCGGGTTTGTGAATAGTGAATTTTATAGAGTCCTGAACCTGGACAGTGTCAGCACATGCGCACAAGGCTGGTGACAGCCAGTCTGGTCCCGGGCAGCTTTTGGTCTGCCCGGGACCATTTGCAACATTTCTGAGCCTGCTGAATGCTTCAGCAGGCTCAGGACACAACACCTTCCAGTACATTTGGTCTTAGCTAGGAGAATAGCTAAGTCATTCTTATGGTACATCAGCATTATTTGCAGGTGTATAATAAAATCTTATAATTCCAATAGAAGGTAATATTTGTGGCTCAGGGTTGAACTATGAGGTTTCTGGTGCTGGTAGATATTTCATTATCCAATTAGTAACATTACCAGTACCAGCATTTTGATGTTGCCTACTTGGGCAATGAAATAACTGCCAGCAAACAAGCAAGCTCATAAAGCACCAAGAACTCCACATGTTCTAATCGTTTTCTGAAAATGGGACAATGAGAGTATTCTGAATTCCTTAAAATGAGATCTGTCTATGGGAAGCATCTGAGAGTGCTAGGTAACAACTGCTATCAATTGCTGTCCTGGTCCCCTTTGCTGATTAAAGCTATACTGTGTTAGTCAGCAAGTATCTACAGTATGTACTCAGTGGTCCCTTGTGTCTCAGAGGATCCCTTTGGTTTCAGAGGTCAAAGTAAGATCCCATGAATATGTGTTTATTTTGTTCCTGATCAACATGATTACAACCTTCTCAGATCTTCTGACATCCTTGCCATGTCTTTGAAGAACTGATGCCATCTTTGGGAGCTTTGCTTCTTTCCCTTCCTGTTGCTTTCTCAGTTTCTGCTTCTATGCACTAGAAAATGGATTGGAAATCAGTCCCTTAAATTCAGCAGTGTCCCAATTTTGTGTGAGTAAAGTTACAGGGCTAGTTGTTCAAAACAGATAAAAGTGCTTTCTATCTATCATCAAAATCATATGCCTCTCAGCAGGTTACAATCATAAAAACAAAAATGGAATCCAGTGAGAAGTTGACCTACATATTTTATGCCTAGATTTATTAAGGATATGATTATTTTGCAAATAGATAGCTTCATGTACAAATCCAGAAAGCACACAAAGAATAAGTATGGCTGTAAACAATTAAATGGGCCATGTATTAAAAATGCATGTGAAAAGCAGAAAACCCATTTTCCCATTTACAACGAGTAAATATAAATGTCACAGCATACTTGTGAGCCACTCCTCTATTCTTGCTTGTTAGTCATCTATATTAATACCTAAGTTGTGTGAAATATTAGGTGCAAAAGGAGAATATATCACTTACTGTGAAACAGAGGAAAAATCAATTTGCATGGAACTGACCTCTTTTTTTCCTCCAAATCAGAAAGTCACTTCTCATAACCAGTGTCATTTGTTTCTATTATTAGCAAGATTAAAGCACATTTAGGTGAGCTGCAGCCCAGCTATTAGATGCAGATAAACATTCTAGGTGGTGTCATACTTATTATGCAGAACTAATTAAAAAACGAAGTGATGAATTACTATGGTACCATAATCTTGCCCAAATAATATAGCCTATTATTCCAGTACTGATTTCAAGTTGGAGATGGGTGACTAGGTATTTTAAATTTGATTGCATTATGCTTATTGTGTTAAATATACACTAAGGAAATAACTGAATTATAATTCAATTTTATTATTTTTTTCAAAGTACAAATAGATTCTAAGCAATAAATGTCTTGGGGAAAAAGTGTCCTTTACAATGTACCAATAAGAATGAAAATCCGGAAAAAGATTGACATTGGCTCAGGATGCTTCTGGATCAGACTGAAAAGATATGCAGATTAATGTTACTTTGAGCCATACCAATTCTGGATTTGCTCATATATTCAACATTCTATCCAATTTTTCAGCAAATGTTTAATAAATATCTGTGGAAAATCTGCAATTCCAGATTTTTAATATATCTTTCTGCAATACACACGTTTTTCTATCAACATTCCTATTACAGAGTAAAATATGTTGATAGGTCAGAAATTAAGACAGGGATAAAAAGAGAGAGACAGAGCAGTTCATGTGACACAACAGTTTGGTATCTTTTTGTATGGATTGCTTTTTTACATGGATTGCTTGCATTCCTTTGGAGCAACTTTGCAGAGTGTAACGTTCTGGGAATACTGTATAACCACAGACAAATCAGAGACCTTATTCTTTATCTATAGACGCATAACAGGCTTCTGCAAATGCTACCGCTCTAAGGTATTTACATATTATTATAAGGCAATCACATATAGCACTTAAAAACTACAATCTCAAATGTACTTCCAGCCAATGGTGTCAATCTGGCTAGGTGAACCATCATGCTGACTACAAGGGGAAAAAAACTGATTGGATTAACACAATCAGAAAATACTGCCAAGAAACAAGCAATTTCATATTCCAAGTATTGGAATATTGTGATGTTATCTGCTGAATCTTTTATTCAGTGAATATCTCATCTGATGTGATTAAAATGTTACAGCTGCACCTTATTTTAAGATTCTTTTATTAACTTTTATCATAACTGCAAGGAGAGCCTTTGGGGAATATTTGTCCACATGCACAATTTACATGGGAACGTAGCTTCAACATCATGGCACTTGCTTTCCCTTACTACCAGAATTATAGCTTGCACCTTGCCATATGAGGATGGACATGACTACCAGTCACTGGAAAGGTAGCCTAATCTTATGCAGCAAGCAGCAGAAGACATTGAGATTCAGCAACAATAAAGCTTTATTGCTTTTAATGTTTTTAAAGAATACAAACATACATAATTCACTTATACCCACCAACATATTTCCTGCTGAAAACTGAGCTCAGCCTGGGTTCAGAGAAGACAACTGTGTGAGGGTCCAGATGTTTCTTCCAAAAGAGACATGTAGATGTTGTCTTTGCCAGCAGTGTCTATTGCATATTCCTTTCCACATCTTTTGTTGAGCCACTAGGTTACTGTTATTTAACAGTCAAATATGACTTGCTACATGGAAGTCAATTGTTAATTTATTTATAGCTGGTTGATATCCTCTGATCTTTGATTTTGATGAATCACCCATAGTTTATGGCAGTTCCCACATCATCAGACAGAGGCAATGATATCTCCAGTATGGCTCCCACCAATGTTATTTAAACAAAACTTAAAACCTGATTCTTACCCAAGCTTTAGGCTAAAGTGAGTGGTGTACTCCCTGTGGGATGATGTAGTTGTTACAGTTTTCCAGACATCTGTTTTCTGGGGGTGATGATATTGTTTTGTATTTCATTATTTAAAATTATGTCATATTGTATGCTGCCCCGAATCATAACTGAGTTAGATGGTTAAATAAATAAGATGTAAATAAATAGCTTTCCAGTTCCATGCATGATCTTAGCAGGTACTCAGCTCCAGAGACCATTCTTTTATTTCCAGGCAGTTGCTAAAGTTGTTTTCTTCTCATATCCCACCTGCCTGTTAGTTTAACTATCAGTGGTTACTGGTTGCTTGCTATCACTCAACATTTAGAAAAAGATCAAATGAAGTTGTTTTCTACAAATGTATAGTGCCTACTGAATATATTCTCAATAGTTTGAAGCAAAATGCAACTGTAATAACAATCCTATTTACATTTAGGGATAAGTTCATTATCTGCCCTTCCTATCATTGTGTTTTGAACCACAATCTCAATTATTTTGATCATTACCACAGCTTGTTTAAAGTCCCTTCTGTATTGGGGAATCACTGAGAGTTGAAAAGGTTTTGAATCTGAGGAATTGGATTAGAGTTTATCAACCTCGGCCATTTTAAGTTGCATGGACTTAATCTCCATGGCTTGCTGGAAAATTCTGGTAGATGAAGTCTACACATCTTGTGGCTGAATTGAAAAGTAATGATCCCATGAATGTTTCAGACTTTTCTATTTCTCCCACCAATAAACTATTTGAACCTAGAACATTTTATGTGGTTCACCTGGCTGGGAATAAACCCCATTGAACATAATTGATTTGACTTCACAGTAAAATAATCAAATGATTGTACAGTAAAACCTGAACTGATTATTTGAGCATCCAGAGTTTCTGGAAAACAGCTTAACAAAGCAAAGCACGTAGGAGGTCGGAGGCAAGCAAAGATTTGTCACTATTCCTTGAAATCATTAAGATACTTGATCACAGGCATTAACAAAGGAAAGATGAGTATGCCTCCTGCTTGGCCATCTGGATAGGGATGAAAAAGTAGTAAATCAAAAAAGTGAAAATTCTAGGAGATGAGGGTCATAAATTTTCAGAGTGCTAATAACAGAAGTAAATTTAGATGCCAGAATGAAATCTTGCTTGCAATCTATACCATTCTTTCCCTCCAAACTGTTAGTGCATTCAAGAAAATGCTTTTAAACCTGAATTCAAAAGCTCTGAAATCTAATACCAGTATAGCTATTTATGCCCTATTATTAGCAGAGCTTTATTTTTTATTCTGCAGACTAAAATAATGCCTAGGCTTCAGAAACTGTTATTATAGACCTAAAATAAGGATGGAACAAAGCTAAATCTTACATATATTTACGTAGAAGAAAATCCTACTAATTTTAATGATAGTTATTCCATTGTAATTTTGCTTAGGAATGAACTCTTCAACTACTCATTTATTGATACAAATAGAGGAGTAAGACTTTTCAACATATACTGTACATAAAGGTAATCAGACTTAATCAATGAGTTTAATCCAGTCTTTCTCAATTTGGTGCCTTAGAGGTGCTACAAATTCAATGCCACAGCCTGGCAAAAGGCTCATCAGGAATTATCAGAATTTTATTTTAACACATCTGAAAGCTAACAAGTGTTGGGATACTGATGCAATCAAGAACTGATCCACTGTTAATAGTTCTTATTGCCTACTAATATCTACTTGGGTGACACATTGGGTTCATAGGCAATCCCTCTCACATTTCTGAACTAAATTCAAGGGCACTAGGGTGAGTCATCTTCTTACCTGATCAATCACCTCCAATGAAGAACAGTCCCTCTTGCTGTTCTTCAGAAGGAAATAATCTTGCAAGATATGCCCAATAGCTAGGATTGTGTAAGCACATAGCAGCTAGATTGACGGTCACCCCAGTAACATCAGCACATAGCAGCCATATGCTTAACATATGTGTATTCTGCATCATGCTGACTTTGATATCCCATGTCTCCCACTAGCTGACAAGAAAGTAAGGAAAACAGCAGGACAGTCCTCTTCTCATGTATCTTGGTATCAAAATATTTGTCTAACAGAATCTCCTGGTTGAGCTTGCCTTTTCTGCTAGTTCATTCTGTTTGTCCAAATTAATATTCAGGCCAGTATAAATTCATGACTCAAAGAGCCCATTTGAGAAATGGGGGCCTTACCAAGTCAGGTAGAGTAATGGGATCTGTTTGCTCCTTGAAGCATCCTTGCATCAGGTTACATCTTCCAAGTCAAAGAAAAAATTGAATATCTTTTATTTGCTCATTAACTGGCTGTATACTATTCAGTATTTCCCAGCCATAAGCTGTTTGTGTGTTATTTATTGATGGAATTTTAATATGTCCAACAATGAATTAGTTTTTAGGCTGATGGCAAGAGTAATAATGAATCATTCAAAGAACACTTAAAACAAAGCAATAAAAGCAACATAATGTATTATCAGTATAGAGGAAAATAGCAAAGTAAAACATTACAAATATTTCATTTGTATGTACTTGCCCAGTAGCCTCAAGCTTTGTGGGTTTTGTTTTTGTTTTTTGCAATTCTAAGTCTCTTAGTTTCAGTGAACATTTAATAAAAGAAAAACTGACCCCAGAATGTTATTGCAAAAATGAATTTGTCCTCAAACATTTGGTGTTGACCTGTAGAACAAGCACAAGGCACAAACCCTGCCAGGTCTTCAAGTCCTAATAATTCATACAGTAAAACACTGTTGAAATTATTAATAAAGCAAATATAACAGTTCTAAAGAAAAAGAATCATTTATGAATCCTCATGCATGATAAAATTCCTACAATTTCTGGGCTAACTTTATATTTCCACTGAATATTTCATGACAAAAGTACTTCTTTAATGAAGTAAGAGACAATAATAGTAATGAGCCTAACGAAGAGCTGAATAGTATAGTTAGTATAGCTTCCATACTAACTTGCTCACTAAATAAATGACTTATCTTAAAAATGCCAGGCCAAACAAAGAATCAGATAATTCCAGTGAGATGAGGATGACATGATTTCCATCATGTCTTTGAAGTCATGAGAAACAGAATAGAAGGACTAACAAACATTGTAAGAGCACCATTTAAGTGCAGAATAGAAATCAATTTGCTTCCATTCTTGTGCAGAATCAGTTAAATATCTGATAAAACTGGAGAATATGGAACATTAAAATTGAAACAGCAATGAATGAATGAATGAATTAGCATTTTACATGACTTAGATATAGAAATGGAAGGATGAAAATGAAATAAATTGAAATGAAATGAAATAAATTCTTAAATAAATTGTAATAACTCCCCAGTATTCAAAAGAATCTAACAACTTCCAAGCATGATGTTTGGTTTTCAGTGCATTGATTGTGGTTGTTGGTTATGGTTAATATAATTATTATTAATTAATTGTAAATAATACTCATGGTTTTGATTTATTTTTATTATTTACTTGTACTTAATAGGGATTGAGAAAGAGTACTGAAATCTGGAGAGTTCCAAGGATTCCTCATTTGTTTTCCACTTGAAATGGAAACTTTGGAAATTGGATGGAAATTTTCTGAGAAAAATCTCTGAAATGTTTCTTTCCCATTTTTCTGGAAAAAAAGAAGACTACTTTATAGATTTATTTTCAGAATATTAATGACCTCTTCTCTTCTTGTGCCTATTCTTTCTCATTTTTATGGCAATGACAAAGCATTAAACCAGTTGTTCTCAAACCTTTGGTACCATAATTAACGCCCCATGAATAAAAATAGTGATTTCAATAGTAAACTCTCAAGTATTTGTCATCTCTCTCTCTCTCTCTCTCTCTCTCTCTCTCTCTCTCTCTCTCTCTCTCTCTCTCTCTCTCTCTCTCTCTCTCTCTCTCTCTCTCTCTCTCTCCCTCCCTCCCTCCCTCCATCCATCCATCCATCCATCCATCCATCCATCCATCTTACGTTTACTTAGGTTTATTTTTATCAGCATTGGTAATAGGTTTTGTCTTGCAATCTCCTACCTACCCACTCACCCAAAATCTATTTCCATTTTAAAAGGCTACAAATTGAAAGTAAAGGATAAAAATACTCAATTTCACTAATACACATTAAAAAAAATACATTGCATGCCTTGCCAGAACTTACAAACGAGCAGGAAACCATTTGCCAATTGCAGACCTGCTCTGATAGATTCATAGTTTTGATAGATGGTTAGACTCATAGGTTTAGACATCTCTCAGAACTTATTCCAGAATACTTCCTGTTTTGCCTGGTCAAGGCTGTAAATTTTATCAGGCAAGACAGGAGCAACTATTAATAGCATTCTCACCTTGTCCCAACAAGCTTGATCACTTTTTTGGACTGTTTCCTCCTGCTGGAGAAATGTAGTGAAATAACTTGACTAAAACAGCATTTTATTAGAACATTCACTGTAAAACAATTCATAGTCATTGTACTTCTCTGGCCTATTCCCTTGCAAATATTGGATATAATATACTGTCTCTAATGAACACCACATCAATGTCATTATGTGTTGCTAAAACTTTGACTAAACTTTCATGTGGGAAAGTTCAGTCTTCTAGAGACAAAAGAACAGTTAGAAAATAACAGAAAGATCAAAATCAAAGATAGCAGTCAGTGGTATTGGCAGTAAGGAAAGTGGATTCATAACCCAAGTTGGGGTTGAGATGCAGGTGCTATCCATGCTTGTTAATGATGTCACACATACATACAAAAGGGGAGAACTTGCATTGTAATACTGTATCTTGACAGAAGAGAATATTTGTAGCTCAGGGTTGGGAACTGTAGGGTCCTTGGTGCTTTTTAAACTTGGTTGTTTTCTTGCAGACATTTCATTACCAAGCTAGGTAACATCATCAGTGCTAGTAAAGAGTGGGAGCTGCTCTCATTTTATATGCTAGTGAGTTGCCCTGTCAATGTTGGTGGGAGTGGTCTTGATGGTTCCTTGATTAGGTTGCTATTTACTGTGAGCTTGTTTGTCTCAGTTGGTGGTTCTTTGATTGGGTTATTGTTTACTTCTTGATTGTTGGTTAATGTTAATCTTGGTGTTAATCTTGCTCAATTGGGTGTTGGTTGATAGTAAGAATGAGCTTTGGGCTTTTTAATTGTCTCTTTAGATTGTAGTTCAACTCTATGTGCCTTTGGATGGCTGATTCATCATCCAGGCTTCCAGAATTCTGTTGTGTTTTTGGACTTGGTTTGGTCTAGGATGCTCACAGTTTCCTAGTTGAGACTATGGTTATGTCTGCCCATGTGTTGTGAAATTAAGAAGCTTTCATCATGTCTTCTGACTGCTAATTGGTGTTCATAGATGCACTCTTCTAGTCTTCTGCTTTTTTGTCCTACATAGTGGCTGTTACACTGTATATTGTAGATGACTCCTGTTTTTTCTTCTGAGTCTGCTGAATCTTTTGGTTTACTTAGGATGTTTTGAAAAGTTTTTGTTGGTTTGTATGTTATAGTGATACCATGTGGTTGTAATAGTCTGTGGTTGGTTCCTAAGATTTTTTGGATGCATGGCAGTGTTATTCTTTTCACAGCTTGTGTTAGATATCCTGTATTGGGTTGAATGGTCAGGCACTTTTCGATAAAGTGACATGGGTATCCATTTTGTTGGAAGATGTATAGATGATCTGTTTCATTTTTCCGATGTTCTGGATTCCTGCAGCATGTTTGTGCTAGTTTAAATAGTATTCTTACACAGCTTCTCTTGTAGGTTGTTATTTTGCTGGTGAAGCTTTTGGTTGGTGTGCGTAGTTTAATGATAGACTTGTGTTTCTAACTTGCCATTACTGCCTCTACTGATTAAAATATCTAGAAAAGGTAGCATGTTGTTGTTTTTGTCTTTTCCTGTGAATTTTATTCCTTTGATATTGTTGATAGTTTCATATGTTTTCTATAGTTGCTCCTTTTTAATATGTTAAAGGTGGCATTTATGTAACAGATCCATACTTTGGGTTGTCTGCATGGGAGTGCTATATATTCTAGCTATTGCATTATACAACACCTCTTCTACAAGTTCTGAAAGTGGTGGGCCCATGGTGTTCCTTTGATTTGTTGAGATATGTTTTTGTAAATCTGAAAGTATATGGTTAGGCAAAGGTTGATGAGGTCCATGATTGTGGCATTTCAATCTTGGTGTATTTGGTTAGGTCAGATATGCTGGGTGTTGTTGTCATGGATTCTTTGGCTAATTATTAGTCTATGGATGTAAAGAGTGCTGTGACATCAAATGAGACTGTGATTTCATCTTCATCTATTGTTGGGTCTTTGATTTTTTGGAGGCACTGCAGTGGGGAGTTGATGGATTATTTCCTAGCAGCAGGCAAAGGCTGAACAGATCATAACAGATCATGAACAGATCATAATATATACAAAGAATTACTAGATGGCAAAGATACTTACATGCTAGTGAATCCCAATCCAATACAGAAACTAGACAATCGGATCAAGAGATCTGTCAGTGACCTTACCAAGAAATGTAATATCACTAAAGAAGAATGGTGGTGGATGAATAGCAGTGGACCCATCCTTATGTATCTATGGATGTCCCAAAACACACAAGCCAAACATATCTCTTCATCCAATAGTATCATTACCAGGGACCCCAATCTATAACATTGCTAAAGAAATGACAAAAAATCTTGGATACCTCATAGAGGGAAGCAGATAAATCTTTTTGGTTATAATGGTCCACCATGACACTACTTTACAAAATACATTAAATGCACTTCAAAACTTTCACAGAAATAACCACTACTTTAGGAGACATAAGACACTTTCACTGAACTCCTGGCTCCCATGAGCCATAAAACACCTTACATAATAGGATATGTAAGTACAATCCATTCTTCCTTCTCTTGTGATTAGAATTGTGATCTTGTCATTATACAGTTCAGTAAAGCCAGAATAAGTTCTCTATTCCTTTGTGAAAGACCCTTGCTTCAATAACTTAAAAAAGAATTGCTTCGATTTTTAATGAACTGCAATTGTAAGGGCTAAGGGTGCAAGGGCTGAGGCTGAGGAGACATGAACCAGCAATTCTCAGTCTGGAGAAAATGTAGACATATCTCAGTTGCTTCCTAAATCCAACAAGCAACTTGCAAAGTATCCATTAATTTGAACAGGTAGGAGGAGAAATCCTTCTGTTTAAACTCTGGAGAATAATATGAGAAAGAAAGAGAGAGAGAGAGAGAGAGAGAGAGAGAGAGAGAGAGAGAGAGAGAGAGAGAGAGAGAGAGAGAGAGAGAGAGACTCAGCAATCAACTGCTCTGTTTGAGGCTTCATTCTTGTCTATGATAAAAATGTCATTCTAACTGAGACATTCTTCAATCCAGCGAGCATCTGAATTTAGGATTGTGTCTAGAGACCTGTGATTTATTGCTGAGCCCTGGTGTGAAGCCTGATACTATGCTTAGCAATCTGAACATGTTAATAAAGTTTTGCCTTGTATCACAATAATATTTACTCAGATTTCCTACCCATTCCCAATCTCTCTTCCTCATATTCCCTTAGATGAGTTGTTCAGAATTAGTATATGATTTTTCATGTGTTTTACATTACTTTGAATTTTAAAAACAAACAAAATTAGACACATTTCCTTAAAAATATAGAAGATAGACAATGTTTAATCTGCAGACTGGGAGACTGTGAGTTCTAGTCCCACTTTAGGCACAAAGTCAGATTGGTGACTTTGGGCCAGTTACTCTATCTCAGCCCTGGGAAATGGGAAATAGCAAACAGTTCTGAAAACTTGCCAAGAAAACTAAATTAATTTAAGGGATAGATGCTGATTTTTAACATCCCAGGGCCATTCAGTTGAAATCACCAATTCTCCACCAATTGCTTTTTAAGATCTGCAGGAAAACCATTTGGAAGAGGCCTCAGTTGTTTCACTAGATTGTGAGATGATGGCTTCTGTTTTTGTGTTCCCAAGCTGTCTAAGATACTTTTGTGAGAGCTGCTTTTCCCATTTTCTTAGATTTAAACTCTGTAGATATGCCTCTCTTTCACCAAACTTTTAATTGTAACAAGGTTTTAGTGCCTATTTTAGCATTAGTTATAAAGGGCTTTTAATTATTTTGCTACAAGCCATCTTGATTTTTTGCCAGGGTATAAATGTCACATATAAGTCATGCATAGACATCCTACAGTAAAAGGCTAAACATCGTGACATCCAGATTATTTTGGCAGATTGAGTTTTTCATTGAAGTCATATTTTAGCTTTGTCTTGAAGTTTTCTAACATGCTGTCCTCTGTCATTCTATATTCCTTCCCCTAGATTGTATGTGCATTTAAAGCAGTAACAGCTCAACGTCTTAGAAATAGCTCTGACATTTTATGTCTTGGCACAAAGTTTAATTTTATTTAGTGATGTAGCAGTCATCCTTCATTAACCAGTAAAAAGAAAGGGAGAAATCTTTCTTTGAGAGTTTCTTAGTGAAAAGGCAAGATATAAATAGAATAAAAATTAAATAAAAATGCAAATTTTAATGCTACTTGGCAAGATAAAAATCTCAAACTTTCTCCAACTTCCTCATCAAAACTTCTCATGTGCAGTCAGAAGAAAGTTGATTGAAAAAAATCTATTATTCTAATTATTGAAAAGTATCTCACTAGAATAGAAATCAGAGCACAACTTTTTGCTTATTTCTCTAGAAACTATGTTCCATGAGACTTGCTTCCTATTATGTGATTAGCAAATAATTAAAATTAGCCCAGGACCAACATTGCTTTATCACTAAGCTTACCATTACTCTTAATACTTCAGTTTGGATGTTTAAATGAGCAGATGTTTAACATGATAATTTAAATGATTCTTTCTAATTCTTTGGTTCACGTGCAGAACCAAAATAAAGCAGGTTTTATCATTTCTGTTATTTCAGCTATTAAAGTTCCCTCATATATTTCCTTCAATTGCATTTTGCTGAATTTACATACTTGACTGGATCATGGCATGGCTAAATCCAGATAGCAGCTGTATAACCCTCATGTTACTTCATGAAGAGAACACCCACTCCTCTCTGTGCACACCTTGTGCTCTCCCTCTCCATCCTGCTTAGCTATATTTTAATTGATAAAAGTATAAAATTTTAACATACAAATTCCCATGATTTGTAAATGGTAAAAAATTGTAAATGTAAATGGTAAAAAAAAGAAAAAGAAAGAAAAGCAAGCATAAAATAATATAATATTTAATTCTGATTTCCCCTTTCTTTGTACTCCAAATAATGTGCAGTATATGTTGGCATAAACTTTAGAAACCATATTCTGTGTGTGTTTACCTTGCTGCAAAATATGTAATATATATGGAAGCCATTCTGATCTGGGCTGTTTTCACTTGGGGGGGTGGGGGTGGAGACCATAATAGTTTTATCAGTGCCTTCAGTACAATATGGAATTGGATTGAGTGCTTGCAAGGTAATTTTTATTTGATACTGCATCTTATTTGACAACAGGTGAAGTGCCTTGCCACTGAATTCTTGCTAGCTCCTCAGATTAAAGGGGAAAATGTGCTGTTACATTATTTGGAATTGTTACTACAAATGATATTTATTTGCTTCTTGCCAAGCTCTACTTTCACATTCCTGAACATTTTATTTCAAATGGAATGTCTTATAGAAAGATGGGAAGAAAATCCATCTGGTAGAAGATAATTCAAAACAAGATTGCCAAAGCAGCTGGGTTTTTAAAAATAATGCTTGTCAGAAGCCCATAAAAAAGAAAGTCCCAGAAGGGCACATATGGAATAGGTAGAATGTTTATGATCCTTCCTCATTCTCGTTTCCTTGCTGAGTTTCATTTTACTGGACCCATCTCAGGTGTATGCCATTAAATCCACAAAAAATAGTTCTTACTAGCTCTAAAGCAAAATCTTGGTTTATTATTGAAAATAATATGCTCCGCTTCTCCTCTATTAAACAATCTCATGAGATGGGACCCAGCAGATGCCCCTTCTTTATCACTGCTTCTTTCCAGTAGAACAGCATATTGTACTTTGCAAGATCTAGATGGCCTTGACTCCACCAGCCTTTGGCACTGATGGCACTAATGGCACTGGCTGTTCCCTTGGATTTTGGGCCAGAATGCTGAACGAGCCCAACTTTAATAGATTTGTTGAAAGATACAGCCTCCTGTATGATGTGTTTTATAAATTTTGATATTTATATGTGTTGCTTTTAATTCCAATGTTTGCTACCCAGAATAGGCCATATTAAA
>NW_015386422.1:31568-43874 GCF_001527695.2 Protobothrops mucrosquamatus
TTCTTCTTCTTCTTCTTCTTCTTCTTCTTCTTCTTCTTCTTCTTCTTCTTCTTCTTCTTCTTCTTCTTCTTCTTCTTCTTCTTCTTCTTCTTCTTCTTCTTCTTCTTCTTCTTCTTCTTCTTCTTCTTCTTCTTCTTCTTCTTCTTCTTCTCCTCCTCCTCCTCCTCCTCCTCCTCCATGAGTGGGGCTAGTTAAATTTCATTTTAAAACTAGGCTCTATGTCTCTTCAAAAATGACTTGTATTCAGTCACATTTTGAGATATTATAGGCTAACCTGAGATCTGCATTACAGCCAACACAAAGTGCACCATTTAAAAAAGCTATGCTACTATACACTATTTTAGGTTGATTGAAAGATAGAACATAGAATTATTCAGGTATAATGAGAACAGTCTTCCAAACTAGGAATGTACTGCTCAATATCTGAGTTAGAGTTTCAAAGCAGTATTTGCAGGCAACCTATCCAGTCATAGTTTAGTGTCCCTGGAAGTCAATCCTTCTGTCTCAGAAAGCTTTGTTGTCTCTTTTCTGTTCTGCAGCCGGAAAAACCTCAAACAGATTTGTGTAAGGCTTTCCATCCAAATCACCCTTTCCTTTTTGTATTATTTGTCAATGTGTAGGCACCAAAAGTCTCACTCATTTTTAGTCTGCTAGACCAGACGTAGCAACAAATTACATCTTGTTTGCAAGAGACTTGTAGAGACATTAGATGCCTCATTTGAAGGTCAGGAATAACTCCCATTCTAATTTCTTGGCTGGCAGAAGCTGTTGATTATAAGACTCCCTGCCACAATAATGTCTTATATGAAATAGTCCAAGCTGAAATTACAAAGTTCATAGGACTAAGATGATGTTATTTTCTTTATTCAATCCCATTCAAAAGATATTTTTTGCCCCCAACTAGAAGTAATTATTATAAAATAATAGAAGCACTCTATGTAATATAATTTACTAGAAGTAAATTATATTACATAGAGTGCTTCCTGAAAGGTTCAGTAACATACTGTCTCTTTCTACAGTAGCACTTACCACAACCTCTAGGCTGCCATGTGAAGGCCAATTTGTATACTGATGCCAAACTTTTATCTTCCATGATGGCATAAGGATTATTCCTTAATGAAGAACTTGATTGATGGGTCTGTTCTTGAGGAGCTTGAAAGAAGAATAGGTACATACTGAAAAATTGAGTCTTTCTCTTGTTTGTTGAGTTTGCTTTTCTGTTTGACAGATGTGAAATCACCTCTTCTTACTCCAAATAATAGAGACAGATGAATTGTATGGTTTGTAAATTGACAGCAGACTATCTGATCTCTTAATAGTACAGTTGTCCAGACAGTTATGAAGAAGAATCCTCTTTTTTGCCACTAGCTCTACAAATGGCTTCTTCAAACTTTGCTCTCTACAAACATTTTGATTACAAACCTCATTATTCCTAAATTAATAATGCAAAACCTAACTTGATGCAAACTATAATCATAAACCGGATTATGGTATCCCCTTCCTACCCCACATATACCATTTTGTATTCATTTTATATCTGTTGAATTCCTATACACCTATATATCTATTGAATTCCTATAGGTCTGTTCCTAAACCGGAAGGGAAGCATATTTACCATTTTATTGTATTTACAAGACTACCTCTGATACATTATTTGATTGATTAAATGAATTTATAGTGCTTGCCATTATTAGACTTTATTGTCATTGTTTTGTTTTCGGTTCGCTAGCAATTGACGAAGACGCATGGTGAAAACAACAAGCTCTTTATTACTCACTCCTACAACCAAGGAAGCAGCAAAAGGCACGCAGGCCTTTTATAGTGCCTGAAACCCGGACAGTGTGAACTAATAGGAATTGACCCTTTTCGTGCCTTGCGCATGTGCGCAAGGCTGGCGCCACTCTGTCTGGTCCCGGGCAGCTTTTGGGATTGCCTGGGACCATTTGCAACAATTCTGAGCCTGCTTTCAGCTCTTGCAGGCTCAGGACACAACACCCCTCCCCCTAGATGAAACACACCTGGCTTACGCACAGGTGCATTGTGCAATGTAGGGATGGTGAACACAGATGCATTATTCAAATGCAAGGAGGGTGGAAATGCTCGGGTCTGCACGCAGGCAAACCCCTTTCAAAATAATAACTCAATTAAAATATATCCAAAATCAAAATAGTATATGAGATTCTTACTGAGTGTTACCCCCCACATTCAGTGACCTCATAGCAAGGTTCCTCTTGTGTTGACAGAAACCTCACATAATTTCCAAGATGTTTAGGTGGGCACTTTGCCCGCTGCGACCTTCTAACGGCCAGTGAGGGTGCCTGGCCTACCTGCTCGGCACCAGGCTAGGCAGGCCAGGACCCTAAAGCCCTAAATACCCAGGTGAGGGTGCCTGGCCCAGGTGACCCAGGTGAGGGTGCCTGGCCTACCTGCTCGCCTACCAGGCTAGGCAGGCTAGGCAGGCCAGAACTTTGATGCCCCACATACCCAGGTGCCCCCCAGCTGCTGACTGGCTAGACCCTCTGAGTACCTTGGAGGGGTGGAAGCCCCCGAGTCCACAATGGACTCCTCTTGGGAACACTGTCCCTCGAGCCCAAGGCCAGCAGGTGAAGAGGCCTGAGTGGCGGAAGTACCCCAGTACTCCGTAGCCCCCAAGCAAGTGCCAGAGGTGCCAGAGTCAGGAGCCGCCTCCATGGCAAACCCCCTTGCTACTGACTTCCTTTTCGGAGCAATAGCTGAATTATGAGAGTGCCCCTGATGGAATTCCCTTTCTATGGCTGTGTTTGATTTATGTGGATATCCCTGGTCTGTCTCCCTGTCTGGAGCACTATCTAACATGTTTGAATAATGTGGATACCCCCGGTGTGACAATAACGGATGTGCGGGATAACCCCCTATCCTAGGAATTCCTGTTTGGAGCACTTGCGGAATCTTGGGATGACCCCCAACCGACCTCATCAGCTTGTGAGGCCCTGATAGGCCTAGGGACCTGTGACCCAGAACCCATATTATGGTCCTCCCCCCCAGAGCAGAGCCAGGAGCGGAAACGTGGCTGTCCAGTCTCCAACGCAGTTGGTCTATGTGTCTGCGAAGAACGCAGCCATCATCCAAGGCAACTTCATATGACAGCGGCCCAGAGACCTTGCAGACCACTGCTGTGACCCAGAGATGTCCAGGCCCATAGTTCCTTGCCCAAACCGGATCGCCCACCTGAAGTCTCCTAGGTGCCCGCGGTTGTGACACCTGTGAAGCCACCCGGTCTGGGTGCAACCTGTCCAGTTTGGTGATGAGGCGGCGACCCCAGCGGAGTTCTGCAGGGCTCTTCCCTGTGGCTGTGCTTGGTGTGGTGCGATGTGCAAGAAGGAAATCTGCTAACCTGTGATGCCAGTTACCATAAGTCAGTTTCTTGAGAGAATCTTTGGTAGTGCGCACCATTCTCTCTGCCTATCTGTTGGAGGATGGGTGGAAGGGAGCAGAAGTTGCATGCCGGATCAAGTTGGCCTGAAGAAAAGCCTGGAACTCAAAAGAGGGAAACTGAGGGCCATTATCAGAAACCAGGATATATGGAAGCCCGTGCGAGGCAAAAATTCCTCTCAACACCTGGATGGTCCTGGCAGTAGTAGTGGAGGAAACAGGAACAACCTCTAGCCACTTGGAATGGCTGTCAACGATGAGAAGGAAGAATTGCCCCTGAAAGGGCCCAGCATAATCTATATGCACCCGTGACCATGGGGTTTGTGTGACTGTTGGCACAATTGGCACCCATGCACCTGAGCCTTGATGGCTTTATCGAGCCCAAGCTACCAAAGATGGCTGCACACAAGCGCTTTCATCCTTACTATGCCAGGATGTCCCTCATGCAGAGAGAGCAAGATTCTAGACCTCAATGAGGCTGGGATGACTACCCTACTACCCCATAACAGGCACCCCTTGAAAGTAGAAAGTTTATGCTTGCTTTGCCAGAAGCTTTGAAACTGAGTATCTGGGCACGTGTCAGGCCATCCTGACAACACCCAGGTCAGCATGCGTGTGAGCGTGTGATCAGTGGCAGTTTCTGCAGCCACATCCCTTGCATTTAGGGCAGATTCAGGTAACTCCTGAATGGACAGAATATTAATGGCAGGAATAGGATCTTCCTCTATCTGTTTAAGAGGTAGTCTACTGAGGCCATCAGCATGGCTCATTTCTTTTCCAGGTTTATGAATTAGAGTGTAGTCATATGCTGACAGGAAAATAGACCATCTCAGCATACATGGGGAAATAATATGTGGTGTCTGTTTGTTAGTGGTAAACAAACCCAGCAGAGGCTTATGGTCTGTATAGACCTGAAGTGGCGGCCATATAAGAAATCATGGAATTTCTTTATGCCAGCCACTATGGCCAAGGCTTCTCTGTCAATCTGAGCATAATTCCGCTCTGCAGATGACAGAGTCCTTGAGTAGTAGGCCACAGGGATTTGTGTCCCATCAGCCTTCAGATGACTAAGTACTGCTCCCACCCCATAAGGAGATGCATCGCATGCGATGCATACAGGCAATTGCTCATTGAAATGCACTAACACAGCATTTGATGAGAGCAAGGCCTTAACCTCATTGAAACTTCTTTCATGGACTTTAGTCCACTGCCATGGAGCCTGCTTGTCTAAGAGCTGGTGTAACGGCTCAGCCACTGCAGCCTTGTGGGGAAGGAAGGCATGATAAAAATTTAAGAGTCCCAAGAAAGCTTGCAGCTCGCTTTTGGACTTGGGACTTGGGGCCTGCTGAATAGCTTGGAGCTTAGATTCATCAGGATGGATGCCTTGAGCATCAAGTCTGAAACCCAAGAATTCAGTGGAAGTGACTCCAATTTTGCATTTATCTGGCTTCAATTTTAAGCCCGCTTGGTGAAAACGAAGCAAGACAGCCCTTAATCTTTCAGCTAAGTTTAGAGATGACTCCCCAACAATGAGGACATCATCAAAGGAGAGACAGACCCCAGGAATACCACGAAGTGTGCACTCCATGACACTTTGGAATATGCCAGGGGCTACATTTACCCCAAATTGCAATCTTTTGACCTTAAAGGCCCCCCTGTGTGTTACAATTGTCTGGGCCTCTGCAGATGCCTCATCAACAGGTTGCTGTTGATAGGCCTGTGCCAGGTCCAGTTTCGCAAGAATGCACCCCCCTTGAGGGAGGCCAGAATGTGGCTTACAATAGGCACTGGGTATGTGTGCTGTTGCAACGCTTTATTCAGTGTGCACTTATAGTCTGCACATATACGGACTTCCCCATTAGCCTTTAGAGCAGTGGTTCTCAACCTTTTTAATGCCACGAACCCCAACCGGTCGTAAGTCAAGGACTAAACCGGTCGTAAGTCGAGGACTACCCAACCAGTCGTAAGTCGAGGACTTTCCCTGCCCGGGAGCACCACGCATGCGTGGTTCTGCCCCCTGTGCCGGCCGAGGCGTAGCTGGCAAGCGGCAGAGACGGAGCAGGCCGACTACCAGCTGGCCCAGCCCAAGGGAGGTAAGGCACCCGCCGGAAAAGGGAAAAAAATGGCGGACAGCCTTGCTTGGCGACCCCCATGAAATGGTCGATCGACCCCAAATGGGGTCCCGACCCATAGGTTGAGAACCGCTGCTTTAGAGGCATTACTATGGGGGTTTCCCATGGACTAGAATCCACAGGTTCTAAAATGCCCTGCTGGAGCAATTTGTCCAGCTCAGCATCTATCTTACTTTTGAGGGCAAAAGACACCCTTCTAGGCTTGACCTTGATGGGTGTGATAGTTGGGTCTAACCGTAGTGCAATGGGAGGCCCCTTGTAGGATCCTAGCTCTGAACTAAACACATCAGCAAACTCCTTACAAATCTCTGCAAGTCCCAACATTTGCAAGTTGTGCAGCCCTGTTACTTGGATTCCCAGAGCCTCAAACCAATCGAGTCCAATAAGACTCGTACGTTCACCCCCAACTACCACCAGATCCAGGAACCCCTCAAAGTCCTTTTCTTGTTCTTTGAGTGTGGCCTCTCCCTTTACAATGACTTTAGAATTCTGAAAATCAGTAAGTATTAGATTCGATGGCCTGAGTTTAACTCGAAGGCCACTACTGCTGCAAATCCTTTTGAATGTGTCCAGTGAAATGATTGATAGAGCGGACCCTGTGTCCAGCTCCATCAATAAGGGAACCCCTTGCAACTTCATGTCAATGCGAAGTTTTTTCTTAAGGGGCTTGTGTGTCCCTGTCCTCAGAATACTCCTGTGCGATGCGCAGAAACCCACCCTGTGTTGGCTGGGGACCCTGTAACCTTTCTGAAGCAATTCTTCCCGAGGTTGGACTTTCTGGCGACCCAAACAGATGGCGGCAATGTGGCCATGCCCGGCAAATGGCAGAGCGAAACCTGCAGTCAGCTCGCTGTGGCGTTCTCCGCACCTGAAGCACTGAAGAGATGCTGGGTCCTTGTCCAGACGCCCCTTTGGCCTCCTCTCAGCTGGCTGGTGAAGTCTGTCCACTTCCTCTTCAGGATCCGCTTCTGATTCTTCTCGAACATCCTCTTGATGGACAGTAGTGGTGGCTGAAGAGTTCCTGGCGAGCCGCAAAGCCTTCACAGCACCGCCTGCTGCTTCTTCAGCTGCCACCTCTCGTAACGCGTCTTCTTTCGCAAAGATCTTTTGTTGGAGGTCTCTGCTTCTTAAGCCACACACGAAGCGATCGCGCAGCCTTTCTTCCAGATCCTTGAACTCACAAGGCCTGGCCGCTTGTCTTAAGGCAGCAATAAAGTCTGCAGCAGATTCACCCGGCCTCTGGTCTCTCTGCTCGAATGCGTGCCTCCCAGCGATGACAGATAACTTCGTCTGGAAGTGTTCCTTCAACATCCTCTTCAAATCAGCGTATGTTACTGACTCCAGAAGTGCAGGGGCCACCAGATTTTCCACGATGTCAAAAGCTTCCTGTCCACAGGCACACAGAAGAGTTGCTGCCTTCAGGCCGTCCTCTCTTATCTGATTTACTCTAAAGCAATTCTCCACCCGTGCTACGTAGGAATTCCATCACTCTGGGTGGGAGACATCAAAATCAGTCAAGCGGCCGATCTTCGACATCGTAAACTTTACGATTTTCACTAATTGCCTCCCTTCAAACTGATGTTTGGGAAAGGGTCCTTTTGCTGAGCTCACCTCCAGCAACGCTGTACTGGCAGGCTGAATCGCGAATGCAGAATGTCGTCTTCTCAATTGCCAGGACTTCCTTGGTGAGTCCTAATTCTTTTTCTTGCTTGCAGGGATCCCACCTTTGTTGCCAGTATTGTGTTTTCGGTTCGCTAGCAATTGACGAAGACGCATGGTGAAAACAACAAGCTCTTTATTACTCACTCCTACAACCAAGCAAGCAGCAAAAGGCACGCAGGCCTTTTATAGTGCCTGAAACCTGGACAGTGTGAACCAATAGGAATTGATCCTTTTAGCGTCTTGCGCATGCGCACAAGGCTGGCGCCACTCTGTCTGGTCCCGGGCAGCTTTTGGGATTGCCCGGGACCATTTGCAACAATTCTGAGCCTGCTTTCAGCTCTTGCAGGCTCAGGACACAACAGTCATGGTTACTTTTAACACAGTAGTCACTCCTGCTTAAAAAGATCAATATTTCCCCTGCGTGAGGTCCCTAGTGAAGAAAGATGTATCACATTTTCATGAGATTTTTTTCCTATATAGATATCAGTGTTTTTCAGCCTCAGCAACTTTAAGACCTGTGGATTTCAGTTCCCAGAATTTCCTAACCAGAGTGCTGGCTGGAGAATTCTAGGAGTTGAAGTCTACACTTCTTAAAATTACTGAGGTTCAGAAACATTGCTATAGATATATCAGTATACAGGTAATCCTCAACTTACAATCACAACTGAGTCCAACATTTCCATTGCTAAGTCAGACAATTAAGTGAATTTTGCCCCATTTTACAATCATTCTTGCCACAGCTGTTAAGTGAACCTCTGCAGTTAATAAGTTAGTAACAAGATTGCTAAATGAATCTGGCTTCCCCATTGACTTTGCTTGTCAGAAGATCACAAAAGAGATCATATGATCCCAGAACACTGCAAACATCATAAATAAATGCCAATTGTCAAGCATCTGAATTTTGATCATGTGACCATGGGAATGCTGCAATGCTCATAAGTGTGAAAAATGGTCATAAATCGTTTTTCCCCAGTATCATTGTAACTTCAAACATCACTAAACAAATGATTGTAAGCTGATGATTATCTATGTATGCCCATAGATACAAATCCTAATTTTGCCTTATTGGAAAGGAAAAACAATGTTTTGTGACAATCAGCTTAAGTGTAGCAATGAAATCTAAATTGAAATAACTACCTTCCCAGTTAAAAAGGGCATTATGCTTTGATAACAAATTACCAGCAACTGATATTTCATGTCTTCCAGGAGTGAAGGGCTGCTCTTGAGGAAAGAGCCATGAGAAAAGAAACAAGGCTTGAAACCCACCTGCTGTTTCTTTGGCTTATCCTGCACTAAATCTGTAAGAAAAGTGCCACCCATGGCCTTGTTATTGTGGAAAGATAGGGCTCATCGATAGAAGGTGCAAATGTTTTACAGCTAAGCCCTTTTTCTGAGATCTGGGCACTAAGGGCACTTGTTTTTGTTGTTGCTGCTTTTGAGTCAGTGTTGATTCCTGCTAGACATACTGTATTTCTGCAGCTTTCTTTGCAAGGTTTTTTTTACAAGTCGCTAACCATTGCCTATTTTCAAAGGCTGAGAGAGAGAGGGATTGGCCCAGGGTCACCCAGCTGGCTTTCTGCCCAAGGTGGAACTAGAACTTACAGACTCCCAGTTTCTAGGGTGGTACCTCAGTCACTACAGCAAGCTGGCTTTCTGTGGAGACTTATCTTTTTTCTGGGATAGTATAGAAAGTGAAAAATGACTCACTGTTCAGAGTAGCCAGTATACCTGGCAGAGGATGAAGGCTCTTTGAACATGAGACAGCCTTGAAATCAAGGTTTGGTTTCTTAAGGTAGATGAGCCTTCTTTGTATGAATATTATATTATCCCTTATTTGATGGTTCAGAAGCTTTAGAGATACTCTTGCACATCATGTTAAATGTGTCTTGTGAGGATATTGATTCTTAGGCCATCTTAATGTATAGAATGCATCTGAATTCTTTTGCTTTGCTTAGAAAGTGCAGAGTCTTTTTTTTCTGTGTATGGTTATTTTGGGAAAGTGGGAAGGTGAAGTTCAAAGGCTCCTGCATTATGGAACCGATTTATAAACTGAAACACAAAGAGCCCGATTTACTAAAGAGCTATTTAATTTGTCCCTTTGACCAACCGAAGGTGAGCCTTTTCTTTGAGGCTGAGAGCAGCAAGATAATAGTGGGAAGGCAACATCCTAAAGCCGGTACCATGAAAAGGGAAACAGTTCAAAGCCACAATGAATGGTACATTAGAAAGAATACCAATGACTCAGAAGAATGAGTCACGGCAAGAGAGACCTCTGAAAGAAGAATCATCCTTTCTCTTTTCCTTGTTAGAGAAGAGAAATAATCTACAAGGGATGGAAAGGGTCTCTGGAATATTTGAAAGAAAGCCACAGCTCTTTGCACTGAAACAGAACTAGCATTAGCAATGAAATATGTAACCATAGAAATCGCTTTATATTGGATACCCATTTCAGGAATTTAATGTTTTAATGCATTTTTTTAAAAAACACTACTACTTAGCAATTTCATGCACACAGTCCTCTTCTTGTTCAAACAAGCAAACACAAACAGAATAATAAAGCATACATTCATCCCATTTTTATTTTAAAATTTAGCACAATTATTAACCACTTATGTTAAAACCTCAATTCTGTATAGCAATAATAAAAAATAAGAGACAAGAGCAGAAAGAGTGTTAAAAACAAGTTTAAATGACCAAGAAAAAATAGGGCTATTATAATTTACACCCAGCTGAAATGAACTTGAATTACAAGTTTGAATATGATAGCCAGACTTTTTGGTTTTATATGTATTAATATTTCCAAATATAAATATATTAATTTTGTGGCTTTCTGAATGTGTCTCTTTACCATATTAGGAATAGCAAAGGTCATGGTGTTGATGCAAAGAAAATCCATACTTTTACCCTTTCCTTAAGACATACTCCCTTTTTATGACCCTATAGTCCTTATTCGGGACAACTGGATGGAGCTGAGCATACACTGGCAGGATGCCCTTCCTGATGCCTATGTGGAGTTCGCAGCAGATATTTTCTTTGAGCCCTAGGAAAGAAATATCTGCCATTACCTAAGATTGAACTCTCAACTTTATGAGTGGGAGACAAGCATCTTCACCACATACATCTTCAGGTATTCTTGAAATTGGTGGGTATAGTAGCTTCCCTAATCTGATGACTCCAAGATATGTTTAACCTCTGTTCTTACAGTCTCCATGGCTGTTATTGGTTGTAGCTAGAAGCTTTTTGAGTTGGAATACAATAGACCTAAAAGCCTAAGGCTGGGAAAAGGTGAAATATAATTGTAATGCCAGGTTCTACTATGTACTTGTGCAGTTTCAAAATGACTGGGAGCTGAACCACTAGAGTCATAATGTGGAAAATCCTTCTGATTGTGCCGCCATGAGAAAGGGATAGAATATGGCATTATGTGATTAATTTTTCATATAAAATCCTTAGTAATTCAGATCCATTTGGATATAATACTTAAAGGAATGCTTAACAAAAAAATAATAAGCTGTTAGAAGGAGGTAACCAGAAATAGCTCTTGCTGCAGTTTATAACATAGTCGCTTTTCTCACTGAATATTAGAACTTGAAGCTCAAGTATCTGAGGTTCTGTTAAATTCTTAACTCCTCCATTTCTGATAATATTTCTCTTTTAGGCATCCCCAGAGTGTTGTACTCAGTGCTAATGCAAGGATTTACTCATGAAGCCAGAACAATAAATTAAAGCATTCCTTCATAATCCCATTCCACCCTCCCCATAGCAGGCACAGAAGAGAACTGAAAATATGCAGATATGTAGTACTTATCAGAAAGACAGAAATATTTATTTTTGAAAAAGCTGTAGATAACTATCATTATTTGCAGGTCATTTTTAATTTGGTGGTAAAAAATTACAACCCTTTTTCATCACTGTAAGGGAAAACATTTTCTTTTACAGCTTTCTCATGTTTTAGTCCATTTGAATTCTGTCTAATGTTTTTTTCTGTTTGGTTTGCGCCTTATGCAGTCTGAGTCTAACCAGTAACTATACACTGAAAGCTAATGAAGAAGTAATAATATTAGCAGTAATATTTGCAATGGATTAATATTAGGAGTAATATTTAAATTGACCCAATTTGATGTGGTGATTAAGACACCAGGCTAGAAAATGGGAGACTATGTATTCTAGCATCACTTTAGGCACAAAACTAGCTGACCTTGGGCCAATCAGTCTCTCTCAGTCTTAGGAAAGAGGCAATGGCAAACCACTTCTGAAAAACCTTGACAAGAAAACTGCAGAGACTAGTCCAGCCTGAGAATCAGACAGGACAAAAGGGAAAAAAATATTTATTATGTATTGGCCACACAACCCCAGTGAACTCTTCTATTCAAGTTGATTCATTCTAGGATAAAGCAGCACATTTCAGGGAAGTCTGAAAAGTTCCAGGAAAAGACTATGTGTTATGTCTCGGGTTTGGTGAGGCATTGACGAGGCAAAGGTTGCAACAAGAATCCGTTTATTAAGTTAACACAGAAGCAGCACTAACTGCCGCTTAACCTCTATTTATACAAATCACCGCTAGGCAGTGGCCAATAGAATTAAAGCAGTATTTCCCACTTAAACACAAGCTAACAAGTATGTAGACAGACAGTCTGGAGTTTAAACAGACGCAGCCATTTGACCATTTCCAACAGTTTCTAAGTAATCCACATCAATACATAACACTATGCATATCTCTTTTTTAATAATTAAAATCAGTTGGTTACATTGATTTTGAATTCAACATCTATTAACCTTTATTGTGTATGCTGAAGAAAAAAAAAACCTGAGTTATGGCATACTAAGAATAGCAGAATAAGACAGAGGAATTTCCCCAGTCCATTCACTTTCTGTTGTGTTCTTTTGTATTCCCCCCCCCCCTAATCCCTATGCGCATCCTGATCACCCATTAAGGGTGATTGCCCTTCTCCATCTGCATACAGTTTCATGCCCGTTGCTGGTTGGCTAACTAGCAACGGGGTCTTACCAGCCAATGGAATTGTGTGATTACAAGCCAGGGGAATCCCATAAAAGAGGGCTCCCCTGGCCCAGATGCCAGTCCGGATTTACTTTATGCCTT
>NW_015386422.1:47328-51252 GCF_001527695.2 Protobothrops mucrosquamatus
ATCATCATCATCATCATCATCATCATCATCGAGTTATATGGGACCTTGGAGGTCTTCTAGTCCAACCCCCTGCTCAGGCAGGAAACCCTATACCATTTCAGACAAATGGTTGTCCAGTCTCTTCTTAAAAACTTCCAGTGTTGGAGCATTCACAACTTCTTTTTTTAAAATAATATTTTATTGATTTTCTATTTTTACAAATCATAAGTGCTTAGTAAACAATGTGTTGTCTGGGTTCATTTTTTACTTGAAGATACATATTGAATTCCTAATCTCTTGAATTTCACCCCAATGTTCTTTAAAAAAAAATCTTTTCTCAGTTCTCAAGATTTAACAAAGCTATGTCTTTATTTTTTGAAAAAAATATGTTTTATTAATTTTTTAATATAATCACCTTAATGTTCGGTAAACAGTGCATTGTCTGGGTTTACATTTAAAAACATTCACCAACAGTTAATTTCTATAATCTGTAATCCACATGATAACTTTACTTGATTTCCTCTTTTCCCCATAATGTTCTTTTTTACCAACCTTAAGTTAATACAATTCTTGTTGTTTTAGTGAATGATAATTGAGTATAAATTTGGGGGACATTTTCTGCTGAAACTACGTATTGCTTTTGCTATTTTCTTCTCTTGGAATTTGTACAAAGGAAAGAGACTAAGGAACATGGGAGGAGATGGATATTGATTGATTGCTGGTAAATATAGTCTCCCCCCAAAAGATAATGTCTTCAAATATGATAAAAATGGAGGAAACTTGTTCAGATTCTATTTATAAGTATATTTTGAACAAAATTTTGGAAAACACGAAGATGATAATTGCTTGCAGTAAGGAGATCTCTCTGCATCGACAAAGGAAAGCACAAGGTTTAAGTGAAACAGCAGTTCATATTCAAGAGACTTGTTCTCAGTCCACTGAGATGGAAAAAGCAAATGTACAGTTGGATTACCAATTGATATTGGAAAAAAGTTTCGATATTAATGAACAAATGACCTATAATAAGGAAATGGAGGAGCTTACTTCAGAAGGACAAGCTGATTTGCAGACACCATTTGACTTTCCGATAGAGGAAAAACTATTAGAAGAAGAGCAAAATTTGATTAAAGAGGACTATATTAAAAAAATGATTTCAACTAAAGTTTATACAACTTTAAAAAAGATGGGAAATGATGATCTGACACGAGTTATTCAGAACAGCTGTAACTCTTATATCAGCCCAATAAAACGGACAATGGGAGACCTCTTGTTGCTGTGTACAGTGTGGCAGGAAAGAATGGGAGAGCTATCTGCGGAACTAGAGACTCAACTATGGAAACCTATTTGGAATAGGAAGAAACCCAGAATAAGATATAAATATTACATTTGAGATGATAATTATGGATGGTAAAGGTTTTATAGCGACTCAGATTGTTTTGGATTTGGATTTTGTTAAAAGAGAGGCTATTATGAAATGATTTAGAATTTAATACTGAAATGTAGCAAGAATATGCTTCTTTTTTCTCTTTTTTTTCTTTTCTCTTTGCTCTTTATTCTTTGTTCTTTTTTTTTTTTGGAATGAGATGGAATTAATAATTGGAGAATTATTGAAAAAGAATAGATTTAAATAAGAGAAACTTGGGGTACCTGAATAGTAAATATATAGGTTAGTTTAAATTTTAACATTTGAAAAATTAATAAAGTGTAAAACAGGATTTTTGGGATAGATAATGAGCTCTTCTAAACATTTATTGATTAATGAAATTCATATGTAGCAATACAAATGAAAATTTGTTCCAGAAATGTATTAATGAGATTATAATATATCTTAAATAAATGGAGAGTTTCAGTTTAAGTTTAAATATGTGAGAAATTATAGATTTGTATAGAATAGACACTGAGCGGTTGAAAGTTTTGATTGATTAAGAGAATTTATATTTAGATATATTAATGAATGATTTTATTTGAATCAATTTGATTATAATATTATATATAGATAGAGAGGGAAATTTTAAGAAATATTGTGTGAACTGTATATTTATAATGCTATTGTTTTCTTTTTGTAATTGATCACCATATCTCCATGTTAGTTCTTAAGCTTCTGTTGGTGCAAAATGGAAAACTAATAAAAATTGTTTTAAAAAAAAGTTTTCTAATATTTCTACAAATAATAATCACATCAATATAATATTCCTTTTCTATCTAGTCATTCTGGTTGTCTCATCATATATCCTGTTTACAGTTCTTGTTTACATTTGTTTTTCCCACAATGTTCTAAACATTTTTACTGGTTAAGATTTTCTCAAAGTTAATTACATTTAAATATTTAAATCTATTTTTCTCATGTAAGCCAACCCAATACTTTCACCTTTCTTAAGGAATAAATAAAACTAAAAAGAGAAAAAAGAAGAATCAGAATAATAAAAATAATAATAATAAAAAATAAAAAGATAGTATGCTACTTAAAATCCCTATTTCCTATAAGCTAACACATATTTATTTCCCAAAAAAAATTGTTCTTTTTTTACCATAATTAAAAATATATTTAATCTTTAAATATTCCATTTAATAAATCTAATCCTCTAGTCTTTTAACTCTTAATCAAAACATCTTTAATCCATTTATAATTTTCTTTAGATATCTAAGACATTTCCTTTATATAAGCCATTCCAATACTTTTATATTACTCATATCAAGAAATAAAATAAAAAAGAAGAAGAAAAAGAAAGTACTGTTACTTGAGGGGCTCTTCCCTCTTAAAGTCAAATTCACATCCAAAATTTTTCTATTTTTTTAACCATTCTCGAACAAGTGTTTCTTTTTTAAATATTCTCTCTGATAGGACCTATCATCTATTTTCTTAATTTTCACTTTAGCCTTTTTCTTTTGCCCAATATCTTTCTTAATCAATATGTTCTCTTGGGTCAAAGAATCTTTCCATATTCTTGTAAGTGTTACTGTAGGTATAAAAAGTAAGTCAAGTACAATATTTTTGTGAGAGGCATTTGCCCAATCATTTTTGTTAAAACCTTTTTCTTTCTTTTTCTCTCTGCTTCTCTTGTCATTTTTTGTCTCTCCAGTTCTAGTATTTTTCCTGGCATCTCTGCAGTCCATTTTGTCCAATCTTTTTTCTTATCCTCAAGTATGTTTTGCGGTGTTAAAATATAAGTTGTCTTTTCCAAATCCAGTTTTCTTGTAAGTTTTTTTCCACTTGGGTTAAATCATACTTATTTGTTTTGTTAGAGTCCATCTTTAGGTCTCTATCCTTAAATTTGTATTCAGTTGTCTGTTTTATCTGTTCCTTCTCTGTTGTTATTTCCTGGAATTTTTTGTTGTTGTAAAGTTAAGTTGGAGATGAATTAGTTTATATTTTCAAAGTTATTTTGGATTTCTTTGTGATTTGAAATCATTGTTATTTGAATTAGTTGCAACATATCTTATGTCACCTCTTGAAAAGTATTTATTTTTTCTTGATAGGTTCTTTCTATAAGAATCCAAGAATCCAAATTTTCTTTTCTCTGCAAATAGCTTTGAGGTCAGAGTTAAACAGATACTTGTAATCCAGAAAGTTCAAAAAAATGTTTTTGTTCCTTGAAGTTTGTAAGTCTCACTTTGTCTACAGCCCAGATTATTTTTTGTCCCAGCTGTTCTCTATTATTAAAGCTTTGAAGGTCACAAGTAGAGATTAGTTTTTTCCAGATTTTAACAAGTCCTGCATGAAAGCCATAGCTGTCGTAGTCTTCATCCACCAGTAGATGTCTGCACTGGTTTATTTTTCAAATTTTGGTCCTCCATAAAAGGTTTGATTCGCCACTTCCATTAGCAAAAGAGTGGGGCAAAAATCCTCCTCCTTCACTTTCGAAGGTATTTTGCTTCTTGGGAATTTTTTTTTCCTTTCAGGAAAGTTGATAGGTAGGATAGAGAAAATTGATGTTCTTACCCAGA
>NW_015386422.1:51293-74055 GCF_001527695.2 Protobothrops mucrosquamatus
TGTGTGTGTGTGTGTGTGTGTGTGTGTGTGTGTGTAAAAAAGAGAGTGGCCTCACGCTGTTCTGACGAGCTGACAAGCTTATTGGGTGGAGCTCCTCCCTTTGCTGCATCTCTGCAGGAAGCAGGAAGGGCAGGAGAGAGCCAGCCCAATAATGTGTGTCAGCTTGTTGGAGAACAGCTTGAAGCCAGCTTGCCAGGTGAGCAGAAGATCAGAGAGAGGGAGAGGGGGGAGAGAGAGAGAAAGAGAGAGAGACAGAAAGAGAGAGAGGGAGAGGAAAGAGAGAGGGAGAGAAGGGGAGAGAGAGAGAGAGAGAGAGGAAGAGAGAGAAAAAGAGAGGGAGAGAGGGAGGAAGAGAACTAGAGAGAGAGGGAGAGAGGGAGAGAAAAAAGAGAAAGATGGAGAGGAAAGAGAGAGAGAGACAGAGAGGGAGAGGAAAAAGAGAAAGAGAGATGGGGAGAAAGAGAGAGGGAGGGAGAGGGGGAAAGGAGAGAGAGAGAGAGAGAGAGAGAGAGAGAGAGAGAGAGAGAGAGAGAAACTCATGCACAGCAGCCTCTATTTTTTTTTAAATTAAACTCTTCAATCAAGGTCCCCACCCTTTGTGTGCGTACATGTGTGCGCGCACATGTTTTGTGGCTCCCAGTGTTTTCTTTTCTCTGGGAAATGGGTCCAAGTGGCTCTTTGAGTGTTTAAGATTGTAGACCCCTGGGCTAGATTCTGAGGTTAGGCTAGCCTTTCTCCTGTTGGTTTCTGGAAGGCTTCTCCTGGACCGATCGGGTTGACCACCATCTCTCCAAGGTCCCCGGGACTTCCTTCTTTCTTTGCCGCCTCTTCGGGGCGGCTTCTGGCCCATTTAGGAAGAAAATCAGCTGAAGGGCACGGAGTCCCAAACCCCTCGACTGCTGCACTGTGTGCAGAATCAGAAATCTCCAGAATTATGTCTTTATATTACTTCCACTTTAGTATTATATTCTTCTCTATTTTTGTTCCCAAAAAAGAATTGGATCATCGCTTTCATTTCTCTGGAAGAGTAGGGCAAAATCCCCTTCCTTCTCGCATTTGGGGACTTCTTGCTTTTTGGGAGTCTGTCTTTTCTAGGGAGTCAAGTATCAAAATAGTAGACAAATGATCAATATTCTCACCCAGTTCCAAGCACGCTGTTTAAAATGCTGGTAAGTGCTTTCTTTGTTCGGTTGTCAGTAGCTTGGACTGGCCACAGAAATGCAGCCAGTCTTTCCCCTGCCAGTTTGGAGGGCTTTCCTCAGATCAAACGGATCAACCACCATCTTTCTGTGATCAACTAGAGTCTCCTCCTTCTTCATTGCCTCTCCCGGGCAACTTTAGGCCCATTTAGAGCCCCCTGGCAGGGAGAAATCAGCCATGGGAAGCGGAGCCCCACTTTCCTTCAGCTGTATCGCCACGACCCAAACCGGAAGTCATCAGCGTTCACAACTTCTGGAGGCAAGTTGTTCCACTGATTAATTGTTCTGATTGTCAGGAAATTTCTCCTTAGTTCTAGATTGCTTCTCTCTTTGATTAGTTTCCATCCATTGCTTCTTGTCCTGCTTTCAAATGCTTTGGAAAATAGCTTGACTCCCTCTTCTTTGTGGCAACTCCTGAGATATAAATAAACTATTTTTTGGGGGGGAAACAAATTTTATTGGTTTTTTAATTCTTAAGACAAAGTATTCAGGACACACCGTGGTGCTGGGGTAATCAAACATCCTAGAACAAAACATATATACATAGTTCAATCAATACATCAAATATTCCCTCTCTTTTTCCCTCAAATAGCATAGTATATTTAAAATATCCAATTCTAGCTTAAATTTATTCAACCTGGACCTGTTTTAAAGCTTTGTAAATTTACAATACTGTAATCAAATTAACTTTAAATAAAAACGTTATCAGTTCAGGTATCCCTCCCAAATATGTTCTAGTTCCTTAATTTTATCATAAATCTTATTTATTTCTTCTTCCACTAATCTAGAATATTAATCTATCCTATACCTATCTAATCCATCAATTAATCAATCTCTTTAAGCTGACAGAATAATATCAGACCTTAAATCATTTCAATCCATTAGACAGAATTCAAATTTCATCCAGTTAATTATCATAACTAATAACATCCATGTCATCAAACAAACACATCATCTTATTAAATTAACCCAATTAATTATTAATTCAATCCAAATCTAAAACATCTCTTCAATTTTCTTCATTCCATTACATAATAATTTTCATACAAATAAACCTATTGTTCTAAAAAAATACATTCTTAATATTCCAGATTACCTTTAGTCCATTATATAAAAAATATCTCATTTTTAGGCAAAATATTGATCTATCCTATACTTATCTAAATGTGTATATCTATCTATCTATCCTATACATATCTAATCCATCAATTGATCAATCTCTTTAAGCTGACAGAATAGTATCAGACCTTAAATCATTTCAATCCATTGAACAGAATTCAAATTTCATCCAGTTAGTTATCATAGCTAATAACATCCATGTTATGAAACAAACAAGTCATCTTATTTGATTAACATTCAATTAATTATTAATTCAATCCAAGTCTAAAACATCTCTTTACTTCTAACTCATAATCTTAATCCTTAAATCAGTCCATAATTCTAGGTTGCCTTTAATCCAATGCATGAAATTTTAAATTTCATTTTTCAATCTTATTCTAGCCTTCCTCTTATGCCAAGCAGGTTTCCATAGCAGAGCTTCCCTTCCAGCTGATAAATCTCTTTTTGTTGCTTGTAGTGTCATTCGATTCGATGAAAACCATCTTGGCCTCTGCATTGGCCCTCTGTTTCTCTTATCCATAAAGCCTTGTTGCTTCAAAAGTTCAAAACTCAGTCTTTGCTTTTCCTGGTCCTCAAAGCCATAAGTGGACTGCTTATAAGGCAAAATAAATTTCTCTTTATTCTCAATTAAGTCCTCTTCTTGTATAATCTGTTTTGTAGAATAGTCAGGTGTAATCTGAGAGTCAGTTTTGAGGTTTAAGGTAGAGATTCTAGCTCTTAATTCTGTAGTAAACTCTTTTATTGTGTACATATTTCTTCTTTAGCCTCATAGATCTTTTCCAGTATAAGTTTACAGTTTAAATGTGATTGAGGCTTCTCCATTTTAACAATAGTTGAAGAGAAATCCTTTTTTCTTTTTCTTTTTTTTTCTTTTTTAGTGGAGGCTACCGTTGAAGAGTATCCACCCCCACAAATCCCACAGCTGGCTCAAATTATCTTTTCTCTTGAAAAATAGTTTGAAGGCCAAAACCATCTCATCTCCAAATAGTCAACAATTACAATATTAACTTTTGACCAGTAGATGTCCTCAGTAAGCTAAACAGTCTTTTTCAAATGCCATTTTTTTCCTTTTTTCTATTTTTTAAAGAAAAAGTGGAAAAAGAAATACTCTCCCAATATAAGATAATAATACCGCTCCAAAAAAAACAAAAAACAATTTTTTTCTGTATCTCAACGTGAATAGAGATAGAATATAGTCTTTAAAAAAGTTTTATTCTGTCCTTTTATGGAACACCTTTGTTCCCACACATACAAAAGCCGCTTTTTCCAAACGGGGAAATAATTCCAACAAAGCTTTTACAGGCAAAAACAGCATAGGGTGAAGAGAGGAACAAAAGGGGTCTCACCCGGATAATCCACGGTGGGTCTATTATGCTTAGATGTCAGTGTGACTTTTGGCTGGTGCAGCAGGGTGATCGGCCATCTTGCAGGACAATCTTTGCTCCGTTGGCCCTAAGGAGATAGCTGGAGATACGGGGGAAGCTGCTGCCCTCCCCTATCTACCAGCAAGCCTCCTCCTCGGTGGTCGCCCCTCCAGGGCGACTTTCGACCCCCTAGGGGGGTCTACCGGCGAAGGAAACTCCGGACGGTGCGAAGACGAGTCTCCAGGCACAACCGGCATCGCCGCATACCGGAACTGGAAGTCCTAAATAAATTATTTTTGTTGTAAAGCCTAGGGTGCTTGGAAGCCATAATGTCGGATCCCAGCAAGTACAGAAAACATGCAAAATACATTTTGTAATTCCTACTTGCATGAAGTTGCAAGTGGACTTATCCATGCATCATTAGTCTAATACAGGGGTCTCCAACCTTGGCAACTTTAAGACCTGAGAAGTTCAACTTCATGCTGTCTGTGGAATTCCGGGAATTGAAGTCCATATAGATCTATGCATAATGCTAAACTGTGGAATAAAAGAAGGAATGTGCCCATTGAGGCAAAAATTGTGACATAATGAAAGATTCAAATATCAGAAGTTGGAGTGGCTGAAAGAGAGGGTCTAAGCATCATCTTTGGGCATGAAACAGGCTTCAGTGTTAAACCATTTATTATTTATCCACTGTATTAAGCTACCCTTCCTTCCTTTAAGAATTCAAGGCATGTTACTGGTACTTGTATTCTGTTTAGCTGCCAGATAAGTTGAGAAATTGTGCCTATATGAAAGGTATATGTTAGTGTCATTCCATACCCTTGAAGAAGTTTTTACAAAACAACTATGTTATATGAAAACCAAATGAAAGAACTTCTTCATAGTATGCTTCCATATCAAGTTATTCATACAATTGTAATCAAGTTGTTTATGCAAAGATTTACATAGTATAGAAAAGGAATTAAATTGGCCATACATACAGTATTTTATTCTCTGCTTCTACGTATTTTATGTGGGGTTTTTCAAAGAACCTTGACAAGCTTCTCAGCTCTTTTTTGTCATGGGTCTCCCTATGAAGATTGTTACCATATCACAAAAAATCCATTAAAATGTGCTTTGAATCAAATTATTGAAATATTACAGAAGATTAATAAGCTAGATGGCTATGCAAGGCTTTCAAATTCAATGAATAAGTTTCATCACTTCCTGAAGCATAATAAAGTAATGGCCAAATGAATTTCATCTTGAATTAGCACTAAAGGGTATTAAGCTCTTCTCCATTAAGCAACTAAACTTTTTCTTGATTAATCTGTTGGATATTAGCCTATAAACAGTAACCAATATAAGAAAATTAAAAATTATATGAATTGATTCTTACTATTCTCTTCCTTAAAATCCTGCTTATAAAGACATAAGGTATGAATCTTTGGCTACCTTCAACCTGTTTGGCTTTTTCTATGAGTTACCTATATTCTTGGGAAGGACTGAGGAGATAGAACACATCCCAGTGACTGAGAGTGTCACATTATCTTTTAGAGATGAGGAATCTTGAAAGGAATTAATAGGAACTTGAATTACATAATTAAATTTATATTCAAATGAACAAAAGTTTGCCTCCAAAATTTATTATTCTATATAAATGGAGAAAGGGAAGGGGGAAAGAGCCATAAGGAGCACAGTCTGCATGCATGGACTTCTGCTTGATTTACATACACATACATAGATTCCAAGAGTCGAACCAAGTTTTTATATTTATTGCATGCAAGGGAAATTTCTAAAATCTTTTCTTGAACATCATATGCACATCATTTGCTGTAACTGAGTTTTCAGTTAATCTTAGGAATGATCAGAAAGCACCTTCTCATTTTGCAACCTGATTCCACATACTTAGGAGACAGCTAAAGAAATATGTAGCATTTTTATGGAAAGGTAATTCTCAGGGACTCCATTTTAGTTATGCAAATCTATAGTGAAGTCCTTTTTAGAAATCACTACTCCTTGGAAACAATGCTATGAAGTAACACTCTGCTTCCTGACACTGGAATGACACAGCTGTCCAGTTTTGTTTCAAATGAGAAAGAGTGGCTTTTTTGCATCCAGTGTTCTCAAACGGAGGTGCCTGAGTGAATCAAATCAGCAATGCCTGAACCCTTGTAGTGGCATTAGGGGCATTTCTTCAGTCAGACAAAATATTAAGGCAGATTGGTACATTATAAAAAAGCCAACCTATAAATCAGAGACATTTTAAGTCCCTTTCTTGTATCCTGCTGGCAGCCTGGGTTCAAGACCCAAGCGCCATGTAACAGGGTGAGCTTCTGTTTCTTGTCCTGTTTCTTGTCCCTAGTAGTTCAAAAGTATGCAAATGCAAGTAGATAAACATGTACCACTTTGGTGGGAAGGTAACAATGTTCTGTGCACCCTGCTGTATAGTCATGCTGGTCACAAGACCATGGAAGCATCCTTGGACAATGCTGGCTCCCTCGGTTAAAAAATGGAGATGAGCACCACCCCTTAGAGATGGACACAACTGGACAGAGGAAATCATTACCATTGCCTTGCATCCTGAATATATAGTGCACTTTAACTACAGATTAGAACTATAAAACATCATTGAAAAAGAATTTCAAGCTATCACAGGTAGTATGCAAAAAAAATAAAAATAAATGGCTTGATACTTGTGAGAAGTGACCTCCATAACCTCTACAGACAGCTCAATAGTGACAGCCTATTGTTCCCTTATGAGATTAATTTCCTGCCTAGTTAATTGTAGATCACTGGTTGATAAGAACACGAAGATTTAGAAGAGCCTTTCCCAACTTGGAAAAAGGTTTATTTGAAGGGTCATTTTTCCCCCCTCAAGAGTTTGGCAAGTCCTTTGAAGCAGATACAGGCAAATGGCTGTACACTTATTGTCCACACTGGGAGTAGTTGACAGGATCTATCCACCCATTAACCTACCTACCTATGCAGAAATCTATATCTAAATGGCTGCTTACATTCTCTTATTTGTAAAGAAACCACCAAATTCAACAAGACTTGCTTTTCCATAGGAATAGGACTGCATTGTTAGTATTTTCATTAATGATGAAGCCAAAATTCATGACAGCAGAAACCTGAAAGCGATTTAGGCACTAATAAAATGTACATTGATTGGAGATTGAATAAAGCAGTATAGGATTATACTGCTCATCTAGCAAAAGGGAATATTCTAATGTAGTCACTCTTCATTTTTCTGCTTGATGTTTGTACCAGGTCAGAAGTTCCATATGTTTTCTTAAGAATAGAATAGAATAAAATAGAATAGAATAGAATAGAATAGAATAGAATAGAATAGAATAGAATAGAATAAAATCTGGAAGGGACTTTGGAGGTCTTCTAGTCCAACCACCTGCTCAAGCAGGAGACCCTATACCATTTCAGACAAGTGGCTGTCCAGTCTCTTCTTAAAAATCTCTTCTTAGATTGTGTGAGCAACCTTATGGACAAATGAGCACGAGGTTCATGTTGATGGCAGAGTGTGTGTGCTGCCCTGCGGAAAACCTGGTTTGTTAATTTCCAATGTGTTTTCCAATGGAAATTAGAATTATTCCACTATCATTCAGGAACTCTTGCATTTAGCATTTCAAACCCCTCATGGATATATCTCTTCTAGTGCTAGTGTACACATCCCTTATTTTATCATGCTTTAGCGGTGCTGTAATATTCATTTCCCCTTGAGAAATACAAGGCTTTTTGTCTGGTTCATGATATTTTGTACAGTTAGCAATCAAAAGCTTGACACCCCTTCAACTAAGAGGATTGGAGCTAAATCTTCCAAAGCTTTGAGAGAGAAGAGAATCCCTTTATTTCACAGAAATTGATGGCAACTACTGAAGCAAGTGAAGCTAGCAGAACAGCCCACACTGTTCCTGTTTCATTTTGGGTCCTTCTGAGAAGTAAATAAAATGCACAGGCCACTGCCATCATTACATCAGCCTGATAGATTCAGTCTGTTTCAAATTGTATTCTCAGCATGGTGCTTCTCCCCTTAGAGAAAATAAAATGTTAGGGGGGGGGAAGGATACTGCTCTCCTTTACCTGCTGCAAATCATATGTGCATTTTGGTTTATGTGAACGAGCCTTTTACCTGATATAAGCATTCTCTTTATCATTTGCCATATTTGTTAACATTAAAAAAGAGCTTTCCTATGCTGGAGGTTTTGAATATGTCTCTTAAATATTTTAATTTATGAAAGACATGTCAAGCTATGAAGATTGCTTGCATTAGGACTGCCATGCTGCTTCTAGCTTGCCTACAGTTGAGAGGGGGGAGGGGAAGGTTTGGAATGCACAGGTGGATTCTATCTGGATGGGAACCAAGGCCACCAGAGGAATGTTGTGGCAGACAGAGATGATCTTCTCATAACAACTGCCTGAGGATTAATTGGACAATGTGACCTGAACTGTCAGAGAGGAGAGGGAAAGTTTTACTTTAAAAAAAAAGTTTTATTAGTTTTTATAAAGTTAAGGGTAGAATGAGGTCAGAGTTGGGACTGGGGTTTAGGTTAGAGTTGGTATCAGGGTTGGGGTTAGGGCTGGGGTTTCCCCAGGTAACATTTTCGATATTTGGCAAACAGCATATTGTCTGGGTACATATATTTAAACAACAATAATAGATATAGTAATAGGTCATAATAATAGATATAGTTAAGTATCTTAGGCAATATTAATTAATCACTCCATGGCGTCCTTCTTGCTGGTATGTATTCAAAATTACATCACATTCCTTTCTCTTTGAATTGTTTTTTTAGCCATTGATAAAAATTATCCCATGTTCTAAAGTAAACTGCATTTTCTTTCTCTTTAAACTCTAAAGTCAATCTATCCATTTCTGCGCACTCTAGAATTTTTTTAAATTAATACTTCTTCAGTTGGTAAGTTTTTATTTTTCCAATGTTGGGCAAATACAATTCTTGCTGCTGTTAATACATGTAATATTAGATATCCGCTCTCCTTCTTATAGTTAGCTCCTATTATTCCTAACAAAAACAATTCTGGTTTAAAGTCTATTTGTTTTTTAGTCATCTTCTCCAACCATGAATATATTTTAACCCAAAACCTTTTTGCTTTATGGCATGTCCACCAGATATGGTAATAAGTATCTGGCCTTTGTTTACATTTCCAACAATTATTTGAGGTATTTTTAAACATTTTTGCTAATCTCACTGTTGTCATATCCCATCTGTAAAACATTTTATACAAGTTTTCTTTCTTTCTTTTTTGAAACACATTTTATTGGTTTTTTAATTCTTAAGACAAAGTGCTCAGGACACACCGTGGTGTTGGGGTAGTCAAACATTCAAAAATAAAACCATATATAAATAACTCAACTCAATACATTCAATGTCCCCTCTCTATTTCCCTCAAATAGTATAATACGTTTAAAATATTCCATTTCTAATTTACATTTCTATAAATGCTAAGCCTGTTTTAAAACTTAGTGAATTTACAATTACCATAATCAAATTTAACTTTAAGTCAACAAGTTATCAATTCAGGTATCCCTTCCAGATATATTCTAATTCTTAATCTCTCACATCCCTCATTTTATCACAAGTCTCATTTATTTCTTCTTCCAGTACACAATATGTATCCTAATTAAAATAAAATATTAATCTACCCTATACATATATAATCCATCAATCGATCAATCTTTTTGAGATAACAAAATAATGTTGAGCCTTAAGTCATTTCAGCTCATTAAACAAAATTCAAATTTCATCCAATTGATTATCATGCCTTATCACATCTATGTTATCATACAAAAAAGTCATCTTACTAATTTAAAACAATTAATTATTGAAACAATCAGGTTGGCAAGGCTCCTGGTGCAGATGGGTTAACTGCAATATATTATAAAATGTTATCGGAAGAAATGTTAGAACCTTTGAGATGTCTTTTTAATAGTATATTGTCTGGATTAGAAGTACCACCATCGTGGAGGTCGGCATTTATATCACTTATACCGAAGGAGGATCAAGATTTGACTCAGCCCAAAAATTATAGGCCAATATCTTTATTGAATACGGATTATAAGATTTTTGCAAAAATTTTAGCTAATAGATTAATGCAAGTATTGAAACGGATTATACATGTGGACCAATCTGGATTTGTAACTGGTAGATATGTGAAGAATAATGTTAGACAAATTGTAAACCTGCTTGAATATTTAGACAAAAATAATCAAATTCCAGCGGCTTTTATATTTCTGGATGCTGAAAAGGCGTTTGATAAACTGGACTGGCAATTTTTGTTATGAGTGGTGGAGAGAATGAATTTTGGGGACAGATTTTTGTCAGAGTTAAAGGCTATTTACCAATTACAATCAGCACAAGTGGTAGTAAATGGAGGATTGACAGACTCATTTAAAATTGAGAAAGGTACGAGACAAGGATGTCCACTATCACCTCTATTATTTGTTTTGACTTTGGAGATTTTATTAATTAAGGTTCAAGAATCATCGGTTATAAAAGGAATAACTTTGGACAAGAATGACTATAAGTTTAGAGCTTTTGCTGATGATCTGGTTTTCACTCTATCTCAACCGATTGATTCAGCAAGAAATCTGACACAGATTTTGATTCAGTATGGGAAAGTTTCTAGATTTAAAGTAAATAATAATAAGACTAAAATATTAGCTAAAAATATGTCAATGAAAGATAAAGAAACTTTAAGTAACTTAACTGGTTTTGAAATAGTGAAAAAGGTGAAATATTTGGGTGTTTATATTACAGCCTCTAATGTCAAACTGTATAAAAATAATTATGATAAGTTATGGATAAAAATTCAAAAGGATTTAGAGGAGTGGAAAAAGTTACAATTATCTTTGTTAGGGAGAATTTCAGTGGTTAAAATGAACATTCTTCCTAAATTCCTCTTTTTGTTTCAAATGATACCTATATTAAAAAAGGACTTAAATTTGGATGAATGGCAAAGAGGTATTAATAGATTTATCTGGCAGGGGAAAAAGCCGAGGGTTAAATTTAAAATTATGCAAGATGCACGGGAAAGAGGGGGACTTAAAGCCCCAAATTTAAAATTATATTATGATGTGGTGGTTCTAACTTGGATTGGTGATTGGATTAATTTAACTAATAGAGACATACTGATTCTTGAAGGTTGGGATTTATTTTATGGATGGCATGCTTATTTATTTTTTGATAAGAAGGTTGATCAAATTTTTAAGTCTCATATTATAAGAAGTGCACTTTTGAGAGTTTGGAAAAAGTATTATTATAAATTAAACGTTAAAATTCCAATTTGGGCTATTCTGGAACATGCAATACAAGGAATTAAAAGGGGAGTTAAATTGAAAGGGATTGTTTATAAGGATTTGCTTATTGCAAGAGGACAGGACTGGCAATTTAAATTATTGGATGATTTGAAACAAGATAATATTCTCCAGTCCTGGTTTTTATATGGTCAGTTGGTGGAGAGGTGGCGTATAGATCAAAAGCTTGGTTTAACTTTGGAAGATGTGAACTTGATAAAGCAGATTAAAGATCAAAGNGTGAAACAATTGAGTATGATTAATAATTTTTTCAGAGAATCGAGTTCAATGGATATTCGATCTTTGTCTCATTCTAATTTATGAAAAAAAAGACAAAATGCGATTCTCCTATCCTTATTCTCTTAGACTGTACAGCTTTAGATTACGTACCATTTCATCATAAAGCTTTTGAATAAAAAAAAATGTCCACTATTTTGTGGAAAAAAAAACAGTGGACATTTTTTTTATTCAAAAGCTTTATGATTTTTTGTGAAAAAAAATAGTGAACATAATGTGAAAAAAGCGGACTGTCCGCTCAAATAGTGGACACCTGGCAACTCTCTCTCTATATATATTATATTTAAGTTTATTATTGTATGTTAGAGTTAAAGTATGCTAATTTTGTTTGTATTATGAATGGATAGCTTAATTTAGACTTGGGATGTTATGTATTTATCCCTGTACTCAGTTCTGGGAAGTCCGGGGGGGAGGGGGGAAGGGGATGAAGGGGTAGAATTATATAAAATTTGGTGTATTTATAAATATAATGTAAATGTTTGTCTTTAAGAAGAGGAGATGATCGGCTAGTACTCCTAAACTGCATCCGAGGTGGTGGAAAAGAAGGTGATGGGATGTGTAGGATAGTTGGAAAGGAGGAAAGAGGAGAGGTTGTGGTCAAGAGGGGGAGGAAGGAAGAGGGAAGTAGGTAGGAAGGTTGAGGGAGTGTGGATGCAGGGGGGGGGACTGCCGATTATTTCTGAATACCTAATGAGTAGGCTTTTTATGTGTTTGTTTTTCTAATGAAATGCACCATATTTGTATTATTGTTCATATGTTTATTTGAAAAAATTAATAAAAAAATTTTTAAAAAAAGAAACAATCCAAATCTAAAAAGCCACCATTTTTTCCATTCCAATCCATAATAATTTTCATCAAAATAAACCTATTATCCCAAAAAATACATTCTTTATCTATTTAAAATATCTATTCCAATAATCATCCCCCCCTATTTTTTCTTACTTCTAATATAAATCTTAGTCCTTAAAACAGTCCATAAATCAACGCCTTTTAATCCATTACACAATTTTAAATTTCTCTTTTCAGTCTTATTCTGGCCTTTTTTCTGTGCCAGGCAGGTTTCCATAACCAAGCTTCCCTTTCAGCCGATATATCTCTCTTCATTGCTTGCAGTGCCCTTTGAAACGATAGGAGTCCCATCCTCTGCAGTAGGCATCTATTTCTCTCATCCTTAAAGCTTTGTTGCTTTAAAGTTTCAAGTCTTAATCTTTGATTCTTCTGGTCCTCAAAACTATAGATGGAATGTTTATAAGATAAAATAAATTCCAAGTTTTCTTTATATGGCACAGCTTTAGTTAGTTTAATATTTCTATCCCATAGTTTTTGCCACTCTTCTAACTCTATAGTGTATCCAAAGTTCTTTGCCCATATTATCATTGTTTCTTTTACTTGTTCTTCTTCCATCTTTAGATTTAGCAGAAATAAAGTTTCTTAATCAACTTATCATCTGTCTTTAACAATACTTGATCAAATTCTGTCAGTTCTTTATAAAATCCCGTTGTTTTCACATCTTTTTCATATCTCGTTTGAATTTGCAGGTATGGCAACCATGCTAAATCAATACATTGTTGTAGATCTTGTCTATGTTTCAGTTTCCCTTCATTATCCAAAATATCTTTATAAGTTACAACTTTATCACACTGGAAGTTTTTAAGAAGAGACTGGCAGCCATTTGTCCGAAATGGTGTAGGGTTTCCTGCCTGAGCAGGGGGTTGGACTCGATGACCTTCAAGGTCCCTTCCAACTTTATTATAATTATTATTATAATTAAGTTTGGGTAAGCAAAAGCTCCCATTGTTGAAAGCCATTCAGGTATCTTAATATAAATTTTTCTTTTATTTTTTCCCATTCTAAAAGAAGTGCATTCCTTATAAAATGGTTTTGAAAGTATTTATGTATTTTATTCTTTCCGTACCACAGAAAGGCATGCCAACCAATCTGCAGATCATGCCCCTCCAAGTACAATAGTCTTTTGTCTCTAAGTATTATCCATTATTTAAGCCATGTTAAGATAGTTGCTTGATAGTACAACCTTCAGTCTGGGAGTCCAAATCCTCCACTATCTTTAGCTTCTTGTAGCATTTTCACTTTAATTCGTGCTTTTTTCCCTTGCCAGATAAATTTCAATATTATTGTGTTCAGTTCATCAAAAAAAAGCTTTTCCCAGTCTTACAGGAATCATTTGAAATAAGAAGAGTATTTTCAGTAAAATATTCATTTTCACTGTAGCTATTCTCCGAACATTGTCAATTGAAGGTTTTTCCACTTTTCCAAGTCCAATTTTATTTGTTTTAACAATCGTGTATAGTTGTCTTCTTTTACTGTTACACATCTTGCTGTTAAATAGATTTCCAAGTACTTAACTTTTTTAACTATTTGAAGATTTGTGTTTTTTTTGTAAGTTGGCTTTTCTGTTTTTCTGTTAAATTCTTTATCAACACTTTAGTCTTTTTTCTTTTTATTATCAGACCTGCCACTTCTCCAAATTTTTCTATTTTCTCCAGCAATTTAGTGCTTGTTTCAAGTGGCTCTTCCAGTATAAAAACCAAATCGTCTGTAAATGCTTGTAATTTATACTTTTCATCTTTTATCTTGAGTCCTTTAATTTCTGTATCTTGTCTAATATTTCTATTCAATACTTCCAATGTTAATATAAATAGAAGTTTTTGAAATTTTCTATATAATCTCCATTTACAATTATTCTAGCAGTCTGTTTATCATAAATTGTTTGGATTGCATTTATGAAATTTTTTCCAAAGTCCAGTTCTACAAGCTGCTGAAACATAAATTGCCAGTTTACATTATCAAATGCTTTTTGTGCGTCAAGGAATATTAACGCCATCTGTTTCCCTGGATGAATTTCATAATACTCTAGCACATCAAGAATCATTCTTAAGTTATTTTTATCTGTGTTTTAAGCAAAAAGCCATTTTGGTCTGAATGTATAAATTCGACCAGAAATTTCTTAATTCTTTCTGCCATTATCGAGGCAAAAATTTTATAGTCTACATTCAATAATGATATTGGTCTATAATTTTTTATTCGTGTCAGATCAGTATCTTCTTTAGATATTAGAGTAATATTAGCTTCAGTCCATGTCTTTGGTATTTTAGCCTCAAATAGAATTTCGTTGCACAGTCCTTTAAAAGTCAGACTTAATACATTCTGTAGTGATGTATAAAATTCTGCAGGCAGTCCATCTGGGCCTGGAGTCTTATCCTTTTTTTGCCTTTTTATGGCTTCTATAATCTCCATCATTGATATTTTTCCATTTCATATATTTCAAATGTTCTCCGGAATTTTTAGTAAGTCTGCTTTTTTTAAGTACTGCTGTATTTTTTCTTTGGGGATTTCCTCTGCCTTGTAAAGTATCTCGTAATAATCTTTAATGATTTTTTTCATTGTATCATTTTGGAACTGTAGTTCTCCTTTTGGATCTTGTAGCTTATTTATCTTTTTCTTCTTTTTCTTTTTTCAGTCTATATGTTAACCATCTCCCTGGCTTATTGGAATTTTCGAAGAAATTCTGTTTAATCCGTTTAATCTGTTGAGCCATTATTTCCATCTTGGCCAGATTTAATTTATGCTTTATTATCTCCATTTGTTTCTTGAGTATTTTATTTTGTGGATCTTTTTGTAGTTCTGATTCCAGCTTTCTGAGTTCTTCTCTCAACTTTAACTGTTGTTGTTTCTTTTCTTTATTCTTTTTAGCAGTATAGGTTATAGCCAACCCTCTGAAATATGATTTAGCCATGTTCCATACATTTTGAAGCGATGTTTCTTCCTTCTTATTTATTTTAAAGAAAAATTCCATTTCCTTTGTCACTAATTATAAAAATTCTTTTTCTTTCAATATAGATTTATTCAGGGACCATCTTGGCTTTTTCTTAATTCCTTTCCAAGTCATTTTTATTAGATTATGGTCTGCCCAAACATTAGTTTCTATCTCCACTTCTTGGATCATCATTTTCAATTCCGAAGATATCCATATCATATCAATTCTGGACCAAGATTTATGTGTGTTTGAATAAAATGTGTATTGCAATTTCTCTGGGTTTTTCCTCTCTCCATATATCTTGGATACAGAATTCTTCTATCATTTTTGAAAACGCTTTAGGTAGTATATTTCCTCCTTTTCTCCCTTGCTTAGAGTTCCATCTACTATTGCATTAAAGTCTCCCATTATACAAAGATTTTGGTAATTTAAATCTAGTATTTTTTTTAATATAGTTTTTGATAAAATTGGTCTTGTTTATCATTTGGTGCATATATTGCTACCATCAATATCTGTTTTTGATCCATTGTAATTTCCACCATTAGTATTCTCCCCTCTTCATCTGCATAGATTTGTTTCGGGTTCATCTTTTCTTTAATGTAAAAGCTATTCCTTTTTCAGCTAATTTCTTAGTTAGGAACTGATATTCTCTTCGAGCCTCTCTTATTCTCCTAGGGATTTGTTTGAGAACTACAGTTGCTTTTTCTTTGTATTTCAATGGTTCATCTCTTATTTTTCTCAGAATCTCATCTCTTGTAGATCTTTTAAGAAATCTAACATGCACTTCCCTAGGTACTTTATTTCTTCTGGCATAATTTGAATTGACTCGATAAATCTGATCTTATTCTCCTTCCATTTGCAATTTTCCAATTCCTAGTGCGTCTGCCAGTAACTCAGTTATCAAATCTAGGAGATCCTCTTCCTTATCTTCTATTATATTTTGGAATCTTAAAAAGTATGAGGCCTTTTCCATTTCTATAACTGCTAACAAATCTTCTAATTCTCCGTTTATTTGCATTAATTTTTGGTTTTCATCTTTTAAAACTTCTAGTTTCTGATCCACCTCAGTTGACTTATCTTCTATTTTTTGGATTCTTTGTTGGTTGTCTGTAATCATCTGTTTAAAATTTTTAATTTGGGAATCTATATTGTTAATTTTTTTATTCATTTTGTCAAACTCACTTTTCAACTCCTCATGGTTTTTCATTGTGTTTGCTGTCTGAGCAGCGATAGCCTCTTGAATTGCTTGCAAAGCTGCTTGTGTATCTTTCTGGAAGGTGTCCATCTTGTCTTGCTGGAGCATTGTAGCAATTGATCTCTGATATACTGGACTTGCAGAAGTCGAGGCAGGAGCGGAAGATCCTTTTTTCCCAACTTTAGATGTTTAGGGCACTCATCTTTATCTTTAATTCATATATTGTAATCCACCAAATAGCCAAATTTTATAATCCAATAGGCTCCTAATAGTTAGGAAAGGCTAGCCATAAAATAGTAAAAAGTAAAAAAAAAAGGAGGAAAAAAAAAGAAAAAAAAAAGAAAAGAAAAAGATGATAATAGCAGCAGGGCAAGAAAAAAAGGAGGGGAAAATGATTCAAAAAAAGAAAAATTCCAAAATTTATATTCCATGGAGTTCTATTCAAAGGAGTTTCTTGGTGTTCACTTCTTCATTTCTTCAGAGACAGCTCGTAACAGTTCCAAATCAGGCTGTGTTTATAATCCAGGGGAGTCAGATGGCTCCAAATACAGTTTTATTTATAATTATAGTCTATCTTGTAAAACCAGGCAAACCAAAGGCATTCTTTTTTTTTCTCAGGCAGGGTTTTCAAGGACCTTCAGATAAGCAATGTCTGGGCATACAGCCAAATTTTAATCTGAGTTAACTCCAATTAGGGGCAGCTGGAGATAATTCTTAATTTCACCTCTAGATGTCAATTCCCACCATATTTAATGAAAAAATAAAAAGTAAATTAAAAATTTCAAAAATAAAAATTATGATGGCTTTCAGGCAAAAAGTAGACAAAAGAAAAAAAATCTATGAAGCCAGAAGTTTCCCAATTTATCCTTTTGTGCATCAGACAGCTTTACAATATGGTAAGTTTTTAGTTTGCCAGGGGCTTAAACCACCGCTTGTAATACAGGAGGAGGGGCAGAAAAGAAAAACTCCACCCCCTCTCTAAAGCTAAGGGCTTCGCTCTCAAAAGCTGCTGAGATATTATTTGTAAAACTGGTATCCACTTGCAGAGAGAGAGGGGAAGGTATTCTCACCCAGATCAGCTGTTTACTTTCACTTTGAGATTCTTCGTCTCCGATGAACAGCTGGTAATGGCAGACGGCCTGGATGCAGTCAGCCTTTCTTCCTGCCGGTTCTGAGGGCTCCTTTGGATTCAGCGAGCCACTTACCACTGATCCATGATCTTCAAAGTTTCATCCTTTGGGAGTCGCCTCTACGGGCGACTTTCAGTCCGATTGGACCCACCAGCTGGTAGAAATCGGACCCGGGGAGAGGAGAATCATTTCCCTGAGTCCGTCTTGTAGCAACGTCACCGGAAACTCTCGGAAAGTTTTACTCTTTTAATTATCTTTTTCATACCATATTGCCAGAGCTGGTTTTCAACTCTTTAGTGCCAGTATGCTGTACACAATAAAGTTTTGCATTAGAGATCTAAATGATTCTGGTGTATTTACTTCATTGGGATCATTAACTGGAACCACGACATATAGACTTGCTTCTTTGTACTCCCCAAAATGCATCTGTGTGAACAAAAATGGAACGAGCTCTCCAGATGATTGCATCACAATTTGAGGATACTATCATCACAGATGCAAATTTTCTTTGCCAGATAAATTTCTTGCATCAGATGAGGAGAGCACATCTTTCTCCTTCTGTCCTGGCCACCTTTTACAGAGGCACAATTGAGAACATTTTAACAAACTGCAGCACTGTTTGGTTTGGTGGCAGCAGTACCTCAGATAGAAGGTTCATACAAAGAGTGGTAAGGACAGCCAAGAAGATCATAGGAAGCTCGCTTCCTGATATACAGGATGCTGCTTATAAGAACTATGTTCTTAGAGCTCGAAGTATTGTTAGAGACCCCACACACCTGTTGTGTCCTGAGCCTGCAAAAGCTGAAAGCAGGCTCAGAATTGTTGCAAATGGTCCCGGGCAATCCAAAAGCTGCCCAGGACCAGACAGGGTGGCACCAGCCTTGTGCGCATGCGCAAGGCATGAAAAAGGTCAATTCTTATTGGTTCACACTGTCTGGGTTTCATGCCCTGTAAAAGGCCTGCGTGCCTTTTATTGCTTGCTTGGTTGTAGGAGAGTGTAATAAAGAGCTTGTTGTTTTCACCATGCATCTTCATCAATTGCCAACGAACTGAAAACACAACACTGGCGACAAAGGTGGGATCCCTGCAAGCAAGGAAAAGAACCCAGGACTCACCAAGGAAGTCCTGATGATCGAGAAGACGGCATCCTGCATTCGCAACTCAGCCTGCCAGTACAGCGTCGCTGGAGGTGAGTTCGGCAAAAGGACCCTTTCCCAACTATTAGCTTGCAGAGGAGGCAATTAGTGAAGGCCGTAAAGCTTACAATGTCGAAGATTGGCCGCTTGACTGATTTTGATGTCTCCCACTCAGAGAGAGGGAATTCATACGTAGCAAGGGTGAAGAACTACTTTAGAGTAAATCAAATCAGAGAAGACAGCCTGAAGGCAGCAACTCTTCTGTGTGCCTGTGGACAGGAAACTTTTGACATTGCAGAAAATCTGGTGGCCCCTGCACTCTTCAGTGGGCGTCCAGACAAGGCCCCAGCATCTCTTCAGTGCTTTGGGTGTGGAGGACGCCACAAGCGAGCTGACTGCAGAGTTCGCTCCGCCATTTGCCGGGCATGTGGCAGGCAAGGCCACATTGCCTCCATCTGTTTGGGTTGCCAGAAGGTCCAACCTCGGGAAGAATTGCTTCAGAAAGGTACCAGGGTCCCCAGCCAACACATGGTGGGTTTCTGCGCATCATGCAGGAGTATTCTAAAGACAGGGACACACAAGCCCCTTAAGAAAAAACTTCGCATTGATGTGAAGTTGCAAGGGGTTCCCTTATTGATGGAGTTGGACACAGGGTCCGCTCTATCAATCATTTCATTTGACACAGCAGTAGTGGCCTTTGAGTTAAACTCAGGCTATCGAATCTAATACTCACTGATTTCCAAAATTCCAAAATCAGTGTAAAAGGGGAGGCCACGTGCAAAGTGCAGCGTAAGGATTTTGAGGGTTTCCTAGATGTGGTGGTTGTTGGGGGTGAATGCACGAGTCTTATTGGACTCGATTGGTTCGAGGCCCTGGGAATCCAAGTGACGGGGCTGCACAACTTGCAAACCTTGGGCCTTGCAGAAGTCTGCAAGGAGTTTGCTGATGTGTTTAGCTCAGAGCTAGGATCCTACAAGAGGCCTCCGATTGCATTACGTTTAGACCCAACTATCATGCCCATCAGGGTCAAGCCTAGAAGGGTGTCTTTTGCCCTCAAAAGCAAGATAGATGCAGAGCCGCCTCATCACCTTATGGGGTGGGAGCAGTACTTAGCCATCTGAAGGCTGATGGGACACATGTCCCTGTAGCATACTACTCAAGGACTCTGTCATCTGCAGAGTGGAATTACGCTCAGATTGACAGAGAAGCCTTGGCCATAGTGGCTGGCATAAAGAAATTCCATGATTTCTTATATGGCTGCCACTTCAAGGTCTACACAGACCATAAGCCTCTGCTGGTTTTGTTTATCACTAACAAACAGACACCACATATTATTTCTCCACGTATGCTGAGATGGTCCATTTTCTTGTCAGCATATGACTACACTCTAATTCACAAAGCTGGAAAAGAGATGGGTCATGCAGATGGCCTCAGCAGATTACCTCTTAAACAGATAGAGGCAGATCCTGCTCCTGCTATTAATATCCTTTCCATTCAGGAGTTACCTGAATCTCCCCTAAATGCTAGGGACGTGGCTGCAGAAACTGCCACTGATCACAAGCTCACACGCGTGCTGACCTAGGTGTTGTCAGGATGGCCTGACATGTGCCCAGATACTGAGTTTCAAAGCTTCTGGCAAAGGAAGCATGAACTTTCCACTTTCAAGTTCCAGGCTTTTCTTCAGGCCAACTTGATCTGGCATGCGACTTCTGCTCCCTTCCACCCATCCTCCAATGGACAGGCAGAGAGAATGGTGCGCACTACCAAAGATGCCCTGAAGAAACTGACTTACAGTAACTGGCATCACAGGTTAGCACATTTCCTTCTTGCATACCGCACCACATCTTGCACAGCCACAGGGAAGAGCCCTGCAGAACTCCGCTGGGGTCGCCGCCTCATCACCAAACTGGACAGGTTGCACCCAGACCGGGTGGCTTCACAGGTGTCACAACCGCGGGCACCTAGGAGACTTCAGGTGGGCGATCCAGTCTGGGCAAGGAACTATGGGCCTGGACATCTCTGGGTCACAGCAGTGGTTTTCAAGGTCTCTGGGCCGCTGTCATACGAAGTAGCTTTGGATGATGGCCGTGTTCTTCGCAGACACATAGACCAACTGTATTGGAGGCTGGACAGTCACGTTTCCGCTCCTGGCTCTGCTCTGGGGGGAGGACCATAATATGGATTCTGGGTCACAGGTTCCTAGGCCTAACAGAGCCTCCCAAGCTGATGAGGCTGTTTGGGGGTCATCACAAGCTTCCACAAGTGCGCCGAACAGGAATTCCCAGGAAGGGGGGTTACCCCGCACATCCGTTATTGCTCCAGACAGGGAGTCACACCGGGGGTATCCACATTATTCAAACATGTCAGATAGTGCTCCAGACAGGGAGACACACCGGGGGTATCCACACAAATCAAACTCAGCCATAAACAGGGAATTCCATCAGGGGCACTCTCATAATTCAGCTATTGCTCCGAAAAGGAAGTCAGTAGCAAGGGGGTTTGCCATGGAGGCGGCTCCTGACTCTGGCACCTCTGGCACGTGCACTGGGGCTACGGAGTACTGGGGTACTTCCGCCACTCAGGCCTCTCCAACTGCTGGCCTTGGGCTCAAGGGACAGTGTTCCCAAGAGGAGTCCATTGTGGACTCGGGGACTTCCACCCCTCCAAGGTACACTGGCTTGGACTCAGAGGGTCCAGCCAGTCAGCAGCTGGGTGGGTCACCTGGGTATTTTGGGGCATCAAAGTCCTGGCCTGCCTAGCCTGGTAGGTGAGCAGGTAGGCCAGGCAACCTCACCGGCCCTTAGAAGGTCGCAGCGGGCCAAGTGCCCACCTAAACATCTAGGAGATTATGTGAGGTTTCTGTCAACACATGAGGAACCTAGCTAATAGGCCACTGAACGAGGGGGTTAACACTCAGTAATGAGTATCATATACTATTGTGATTTTGGATACATTTTATTTAAGTTAATAATTATTTGTCAAGTGTCTTGCTTGCGTGCAGAGCAGAGTATTTCCACTCTCCCTGCATTTGAGCAATGCACCTGTGTGTAAGATAGGTGTGTTTCATCTAGGGGGGAGGGGTGTTGTGTGTCCTGAGCCTGCAAGAGCTGAAAGCAGGCTCAGAATTGTTGCAAATGGTCCTGGGCAATTCAAAAGCTGCCCGGGACCAGACAGGGTGGTGCCAGCCTTGCACGCATGTGCAAGGCGCAAAAAAGGTCAATTCCTATTGGTTCACACTGTCTGGGTTTCATGCCCTATAAAAGGCCTGCGTGCCTTTTATTGCTTGCTTGGTTGTAGGAGAGTGTAATAAAGAGCTTGTTGTTTTCACCATGCGTCTTCATCAATTGCCAACAAACACAACACACCCACTTTATGGTCTGTTTCTGTTGCTCTCCTCTGGGAGGAGGCTTCGAAGTATTTCCAGCAGGACTACTAGATTCTGTAACAGCTTTGTTCCTTATGCTATCCATCTTGTAAATTTGCAGGATTTTTTTTCTTGCCTTGTATATGTATACATCCGAACTAGACTGTGTTGTTTCTCTGTGTTATATATGTGTGGGTATATGTATAATTTTTTGTCATGTTTATGTAGTATATATTGGAGGTGGTTTCCCTTTGAGAGCTGAATGCAATTAAATTTCATTTTAATGTATGCTGATTAGTGTACATTTAAAGTGACAATAAAGTTATTATTCTATTCTATTCCATTCTATTCTATTCTTGGGTAAAAGAAAGATTGAAAGATTTAAAAGTTCTTCATTGTACTGCTATCATGATATGACAAATGTGTGCATAACATATATAAATATTATATAACTGTATACATAATTATGATAATGTTGATGTTTTTATGCCTTTTAAATCCTGGCCTTCATTCACAGGATCAAGCTTTAAAATGTGGTAGAGTATTAAGCTGCAATAGCCTTCTCCAGCCAGACATAGTTAGATGCATTAGAATTCAAATTCTGCATTCAGCATGGAGTTGAAATTCTAAAACATTTCAAAAACACTAGATTGGGAAAGTTTGCAGTTGATGCTTGTTGTGTTCTTTTGTATTCCCCCCCTTAATCCCCTATGCGCATCCTGATCACCCATTAAGGGTGATTGCCCTTCTCCATCTGCATACAGTTTCATGCCCGTTGCTGGTTGGCTAACTCGCAACGGGGTCTTACCAGCCAATGGAATTGTGTGATTACGAGCCAGGGGAATCCCATAAAAGAGGGCTCCCCTGGCCC
>NW_015386422.1:74520-135290 GCF_001527695.2 Protobothrops mucrosquamatus
GGGCGGGCGAACCCATCAGAAAGTACCTCGGAGAGCTCCGATCGATCGCAGCCCGTTGCGAGTTCGTCGCCCTGGAAAATATGCTGCGGGATCGACTCGTCATGGGGATGAGGGACGAACACGTGAAGAAGCGACTCATCGTGCGTCGAAGTCTCACCCTCAGCGAAACCCTAGACGAGGCCCTCGCCGCAGAAGAGTCCGAATCCACGGCCACCGAGATGAGACGGGGGGACATCCATCGCACCCATCGCAAGCCAACCCCCGATCCGGAGGCCACCGAATCGGAGGCCGGCGAGGAAGAGACCGTCCATCGCACCTTTACCAGCCGGAAGCAGCGAGCATGGCGAGACGAGCGGGACGACCTCGAGTGTCCAGGGTGTTGGGGGAACCACACACGAGCAAACTGTCGGTTCCTAGACACCACGTGCAGCCGCTGCCTGAGGCGAGGACACATCGCAAAAGTATGCCGAGCCTCACGCCCAAATTCCAGGAAACAGCATTCGCCCCCACGGAGGCACACGTCTCCACCACGACGATCCCCACCGCGCCGCTCACCGCCACGCCGCTCACCGCCCCATAAACCACATGAGAACAAATGGAAGGGGTCATCCCGACCCGAAGGGAGGCGCGACCAGAGAAGGGGCTATGACGACGACCAGGACGAGCGTAAAGTGCATCACATGGTTGTCAGCCACACCAACTCGACTGGCGCGGAAAAGTTTTTTGCAACGGTCATGATCGGGAGGCAATCATGTAAGATGGAGGTGGATACGGGATCCATCTGTTCCATCATGTCGTGGGACAAGCTCAAAAGACTGCTGCCGGAGCTGTCCCACACCGCCCTGGAGAAACCAACGGGACGGCTCGTAGACTTCAACGGCCACGATCTTCGCGTGCTAGGTCAAGCACGGGTGGACGTATTGTTCTGGGGACACAAAGCTCGCCTGCCGCTAACCATTGTGGAGGGCCATCGACCCACCTTGCTCGGCGTCGAGTGGCTCAAACCCCTGGGCCTGGGATTCACCGGCCTACACAGAATCCACAAGGAGGAGTTCGAGCAGCTGTTGGAGGAGTTCCCGGACGTGTTCGACGGCTCACTGGGTAAATACCGGGGGAAACCCATTTCTCTGAACTTAGATCCCNTACAGCATCTTTTACACTCGTTGGGGGACGGGAACGTGTTTGCGAAGCTGGATCTCGCTCAGGCGTACCAGCAGTTGCCGGTGGACGAAGCCACCGCAGAAGCCCAGACCATAGTGACTCATCGGGGGGCGTTCAAATGCAACCGACTCCAATTTGGGGTGAGCGTAGCCCCAGGACTTTTTCAGAGTGTTATGGAGCGATTGCTGCAAGGCATTCCGGGGGTGGTGCCGTATTTCGACGATGTCCTCATCTCCGCGACATCGAGAGACCAGCTGAAGGATCGCCTGCGCCAAGTCCTTAGTCGGTTTCAGGCCCGGGGATTGAAAGTAAAAAGGGACAAATGCAAACTAGGGGTCCCAAGGGTAGAATTTTTGGGATTCTTTTTTTTTTTTTTTTGCATCAATCTTCTCTATCAGCAGAATCCTTGGAAATATTACTAGAAGCAATGTACATTCTTCTTTTTCCTATCTTCCAGCTCCATTTCAAGATTATGGTGAAGTTTAGAAGTTGTTTGCAAATCACCAGGAACACTGACATGCATGGCAGAAAATGTCTAATAAAGAAACACTTCTTTCTCACAGAAATGTTTCCATCTGTTTATTGAGGGGAAATGTGTTGTATCACATCTCATAAGAACATGAGACACATTGAACAGAATGGAGAAAAAGTCCTTTCTAGTCTAGAATTCTGCTGTTTATTCCATGGCCAAGTAGATGCTAATGGAAAGTCCACAAGTGTGGTATAAATACAAGAGCCTCTGTGCATTTGTATTCCCCAATAATTGAGGATTGAGTTGTATTTTCTGATATTAGAAGCAATTTATAGCTATGGTGACTAGTAACAAAGACCCAAAACCTAAAAAGCCTTTAGTCCAGCTGTTATTGGCTGTTTTGTTATACTAGGAAAGTAAAAGCAAAGTGGCTATACGTGCCCACACTTGTGAAGACAGCTGGGACCCTCTTCTAAAACAGCTGCATGAGCTTGGAAAAAGACCTAATTACTTATATAATTTGAAAAACACCTTTTGTTTTGAAGGCAAAATCTGTTTTAAAGTCTTTACATGGTCTTATTGCCTTTCAAATTTGAGAGCAGGTTTTGAAAGGAAAAGGAGGGTAGATAATTAATGTATATGAACTCTACCCAAGGCTCTAATTTTTTATTATGGTGCCTCTCTCCATTTATAATAATCCAATATTTGAATGACAAATATTCAAAAGACCTTTCATTTTTGCACATGAACCATCAACATGTTCTGGCACACAATTTCATGCATGTTGTCAACATGCTTTCCCTGATATTTCCACCATTAAAAAGTTTTGAAATATTCCAGAATGAACTTTTGCCTGAGATGTGGTTGCAAATCACCTGTAATTCCATTCACAACTTAAAGCAACATGTAGGCAGGAATAAGGAACTCTGGTCTGAAACAGCCCATGTAAGATAAAGTCATTTATGATCTTTTCCTTAGCAGTTCATCTCAACTGTTTGTGTTTAATGCTGAACTTCTGTTCAACTATTACTACAAATGGCAATTCAGCCTTGGCCCTGTCATTATTTGCCCAGCTGCTGCATCCAGTGGCCCAAAATACTCTGCAACATGTTGTCTTATTAAACAAATTTGTCAGTGAAGCGACAGGAAGTTGAGCTGATGTCAAAAATCAGTTGTTAGTCATTGGTACCAAGTCAGGGTAATTAGTCTCAATGGTCCGGTGTTCTGGTTCATTTTTAAAAAAATAAAAGTTGCTTTCAGGCAAAGGAACCAAAGAGGGCTGATGCCTGTATTTGGAATGGGAACCTAGGAAGACTCTACAAGTAAGAACTTCACTATTTTCTGACATAGCAATCATGATTTGTCACCCACCCATGAATACCATTTTGAGCAAAGGTGACACCTCCGTGGGCAGCAAGATTTACAGATAAATTCAAAGGCCATATCTTGGCTATAAAAAGCAAAATAGCAATTCAGCCACTGACACAAAAAATGTTTTTAAAAGTGAATTTCTATAGCTCATAAACTCCTGAAAAATGTAATCTTAAATGTGGTGGTAGAAATAGTGGTGCCATTAGAGTAGGACTTCAAAGCAGAAATCCAGGGCCTTGTTGGATCATTCATAGAGTGAATTTACCTCCAAATGCAGTGGGATGTTTTGAAGTAAGTACACTAGATTGAGGTCTGTTTCTTCTTAGAATCTAGTTAAAGGGGTTTAGGACTGATCTATATTTCTTCCTATGTTTTTCTATTTTCTACTATATGTTTAGGTCTACCACTTTAAATTCAGAGTTACCTAACAGGACCTCCTAATGGCATTATCCTTACTAGTTCTGTATTAACATTTCCTCTCAAACTCAAATGCTGACATTCAGTTAAATAACAATATATTTTTTCTTTCTTGGGTTGATCTAGTTTCTTTGTTAAGTTATTATGAGTCACTCACACATGCTTCATTCAGGAATCAGATATTACATAAAATATTATTTTTCATACATACACACACACACATATACACATGAGAGAATGCTCAATTTTCAATACACAAAATGAAATGTTAATGTTCTATTTTGATTGTCACACATTTCTGAATTTTGCAGAACAATTCTCTAGCTTAAGAAACAAAAACAAAACAAGATTTATCCAGGTAAGTATATTTTCTGCCTACTTTGCACAAATTCAGACCATGTCTAAGCTGTTCATGTTGACTAAGTCAACCTGTTATTTGTATTTCCAAATGTTCTTTATATTAAATGGCAGCAATGCAGTCAATCAGGTCATTTATTAGATTAGGTTGTGGGCTCAAAAAGGGTCTTTCTTATAGTTCTTTTTTGGCACCAGGCAGTGATAATTATTGTGAAATAAAATATCTGAACTAATATCATTCAAAAATATGGGTTCCGTTGGGAAGACGCAACAGTCAAAAACTTTCTTCTTTCTTTTGTTTTAATGAAAACAACGCACAGCTTTGGACAATTCTCTGGATATATAACCAATATCCCAAACCCCAAAATAATTACAAGATACTTAACATAAGGAGATTTCTTGCAGAGAAAATAGCTTCCAGATAATGCACTCAGTGAAATATCTTGATTTGCATTTGACAGGTAACATTCAGGAAATATATCAAAACAATTATGTCAAGAAATTAAAAGAGATCTTGAACAGTGGAAAAATTTAAAGCTTTCATAGTTATAACCAATTATAATAATTAAAATGGATATATTATGCAAGACAGATTATCTGTTTCGAAAGGCACTATTCAGCAGAACCTTTACAAGAACATCAAAAAATTGTTAGCAAATTGATAAGAAAGTGTGTGTATGGGAGGGGAGAGTTAAGCTCAAATTTTTACAAGTCTCCAAAGAGGTCATCTGGCTCTTTCAGACCATAGACTTTATTATAGAGCAACTGTTTTTCATAGTTAATAGAGTGGATAAAATTCCTGAACAGCAGAACATCAAGACTGGAAGGAGCCAGGGACTTCCAATAGGGAAATGGCAGATTTAAGAGAATCTCCAGAGAGAAGGTCACCCATGTCTATATTTTTTTTAAAGGCCCAGGGTGGCTTTTCATATAAGAACTGGATGATGCTACTGGATTGGAATGGAATTGTCTATCCATAACTTGGTAGAATATCCACTAAAACACCTAGAGTTAACCAACCAAAGTTCTTTTTTGATTTAATGGATTATCTGGCGTTAATGGATTCTTGGAGACAAGAATGAAAATTCTAGAGACTATACTTTTATCTCAGAAATATATTAATCTTTTTCAAGAATTGATATGATATGGATTTCAAAGATTTTGGCAAATAATCCAATCAATTTAATAAAGGAAAACTACATCTTTTAGATGGAGATTAAATGATTACAAATATTACAAAAAGAAAAGATGGTAGAGGACTATAAAAATATTTGCAGCAATATTGGCTGACAGACTAAAGAAGATGTTACACGATTATTTCCACGAGGATCACTGTGTTTTACATTTTACCCATTGACAATTTAGAGATAATGTGAAAATGGTATTGGATTTGATAGAAGATCTACAATAACCTAATGGGAATCAAGAATCATTGATCATTATAGATGTAGAGAAAGCTTTTGATAATTTGAATTAATCTTATATGTTTAAAGTTTTGAAACATATGAATTTGAGAGTGAATTTTATACAAGGGGTTAAATAAATATATAAATCCAGAAGGCACATATTATTGTAAATGATGATTTAACCAAGCCATATAAATTACAGAAGGGGACAATTATGTCCCTTGTCCCAACTGTTTTTTTATTTTAGTTCTAAAATGTTGAACAGAGATTTTAAACAGGATGAGAAAATAGTGAGTTTGAAAATTAAAAAAAGAGACTTATAAATTGGGGGCCTTTCCTGACAACCTAATTTTGATTCTACAAGGTCTAACAATGGTATTTATTTTTATTTATTTACATATCATATTTAGAAACTGCACATCTCCTTCACAGAGTGACTCTGGGTGGTGAACTGTTGGACAGTATTACTTGGTCTGTTGTGTGGATGTTGGGTGGTTTTAGGGGTGGGGATTGTGGGGGGGAGTGTGTTTGGGGATTATGTGTGTGGGACTTGGTTTTTGGGTGTCAAGTAAATTTCGTTGTATATGTATACTATGTATGCACATACAATGACAATAAATATATAAATAAAATAAAATAGACATAACACAGCAGAATGGGCATGCTACAAAACCCATCAGCCAAAGAGTGTCAGCTAGTGAGGACTAGAGGACAGGCTTTTTCCACAGTGGCTCCTGCTCTATGGAACATCCTCCCTTTGGAGAGCAGAATGGCCCCAACTCCATTAGCCTTTTGTAAGGTCCTAAAAACCTGGCTATGTTTCAATGCCTCAGGTGTTGAATATTTTAAGGGTCCTGTTTTCTGGCTGTATTGCTAACTGACAAAGTATCTCAGCTGCTAGTTATTTTGGATATTTCTATTATTTTAAAATGTTTTTGGTAGTAAAATATTATTTGAATAGTTGGTCACCAAGAGTCATTGACTTGAGATGAGCGGCTATAGAAATTGAATGAATGAATGAATAATAAAAATAGTTAAAAAGAAGAATAAAATTATTAAAATTCAAAATTTAATAAGGCAGGGAAGGGGCCTGGAATTGAATATTTAATGAAGAAGTTGCCAGTTTCTAAGTAAATAAATAAAAAACAAAGATATTTGTTAAGAGTACTTATAAGGGGAAATAAGAAATCAAACACTTATCTGTTTCTTGCTACTTTCATTTATTAGTCCTACTTTGATCATTTCCTGGAATTGACATTTCACAGTTGTTAAGTCCTGGGAATAATGGCGCTTGAGACGATTCATCTCCAACAAGTCTTTATTGTTTGCTCCACTCTACGAACAACCAGAGCAGAGGCACGCAGGCCTCTATTTATACCCTCTGATCCCCGGGCAAGTTCAACCAATCATGAGGCGGGCTTTTCCCGCCTTGCGCATGCGCACAAGGCTGGCGCTGCTCAGTCTGGTCCCGGGCAGCTTCTGCAATTGCCCGGGACTCTTGCAACGTCCCGAGCCTGCATCTTGCAGGCTCAGGACACAACAACAGTTTTGTCTAACCTAGCACACTATTGCATGTCTATGTGTGTGTGTTTTCAAATGGACTATATGCACTTCATTACACTAAATATTCATTCATTAAGCTCAATATCCCAATCATTTGAAAAAGTTATTTGCTAGACAAATCTACAAGGAAGTCATATTGCTTATTTATCTGGTACAAGTAGTCTTTTGTTTCCATATGTTCAAAGTACCCTTCCAACAGAAGCCTGATAGTTGTTCTAAACCTGGAAGATACCATTCACATTATGGACCACAATCCAAGGAAGCTTCAGGCACTCAGTCACCTAAGGCTGTTCCAGCCATCATTCAACCAGAAACAGCTGAAGCTACTGTCAGAGGATGAGGAAATGAAGCTGGAAAGACCATCCAGCACCAGTCCTTGCTATATGCAACAGTGTTCATCATGTACATACCAGTCCTTGCTATATGCAACAGAACAACAGTGTTCATCATGTCCTTGCTATATGCAACAGAACAACAGTGTTCATCATGTCTCCTTGCATGTTCCCAGCCTTGACAACTGAGTTCACCAGCATGGGCTCTATTTAAGAGCTTCCGAGAGATTTGGGTCTGTTCAGATTGTATATAATGTTCACACACCTTGCTTGTGCTGCTTGCAATTTTCACAACCAGAATAAAGTAGTTCTTGCAACTGAATACCTATGTGTATGTGGCCTGGGGCAAGACAGTTCCTATTATGAAATTAAGACTCCACTTCTGAGGCTAGTCTCTGTGAACGCTCTCTCTCACTTCTATGAGAAATCAAACTACATTGTATTTCCAGCTTCTCCTTACCAGTAAAACTAGTGCAAAGCATGTGTTTCTGTTTCTATGTGTATATTTCAATAGCTAGCTAGCAGATATGGCTGAATGCAGGCTGTCACTAGGTCAACACTACTTAGGTGATAATGCTATCTGTCTAGGTTTTCACTTCCTGACATCTAAAGATACTTACAGGAAACCCTACTGTCACATTGAGGCCAATGGTCATTCATTCATTCATTCATTCAATTTCTATAGCTACCCATTTCAGTCAATGATTCTGGTCAGCTTTTAATTCAGAAAATACATTACAATTAAAAAATACTAAAAACATTTTAAAACAACAAAAATACTAAAACATATCAGTTAAAGATACGTTAAACAATAGTACATTGCTAAGAATCAAACCGAAGACCTTCCTGTGTGCAAAACACATCTTCTGCTGTGCTGAAGATTTAAAAACTCAGTTCTGGCTGCCATACTGGATCCCTCATCTTCCATCTCATAGCACTGAAGGATGTGTCTGCGCTGCCAATGGTCACAGTCCATTGCCATATTCCTGGGAAACTGGCAATCTGCACATGCTCATTTTCATCATAAACCAGTCACTTATGACAGCTAGCAACTCTAAATCTCAGAAGGGTGCTTGACTCAACAGTGCCATTCAATCTGCAGTGAAAAGAATATTATAGTAGCTCAAAAGCAACAGATTGTATGTTGAAAACCACATAAAGTTAAGCTATTAACATCATAGTTAAATCATATTTTTCATTACTTTTCAATAAGTATAATTTAATAGCAAAGAGAATATTATTTCTACTAATGCTCAACAAAAAGCACAAAATGTTACTTTACTTTCAGAGACCATTCTGATTCAAAGCAGATGCTGTTTCATTCTGAAACTAAGCTATTCAAGAACTGCACAAGTTCCCCTAGAGCGCTATTAACAATAATTAATTGAAGTCTTCTCCTCCTTCCTTCCCTGTTAAAGCTCATATAGATAATGGAGTAGAGACAAAAATAGAGAGGATCCATAGAATTATAAAGAAAATTGGCTCTTACATCAATTAAGAGAATTCCACAGATGGTTCCTATAATGATATATGTACATTTTTGGATGATCCACTGTTTTATAACTAAGATGTTGGGCACTCAGCCCAAAAGGGTGGATAATTGAGGGAGCTAAAAGTTCTATCACTGATTATGAATTAGTGGATGGCTAATTACCACACATTAGCCATTATTTCATGCTGTATGAATTTATTATATATAACTTTGTGAAGTGTGTTTCTAAACTATTTTAACAAGGAATTAAAAGGTGACAAAATAAATCTGGTACAGTATTTAGATATTTAGATAACTAAACAAAGATAAACAATAGTTAGTTATACTGAAAGAACTCCAAAAGAAGATAATAATAATAATAATAATAATAATAATAATAATAATAATAATAATAATAATAATAATAATAATAATAATAATAGTAATAGTAGTAGTAGTAGTAGTAGTAGTAGTAGTAGTAGTAGTAGTAGTAAAGTTGAAAGGGACCTTGGAGGTCATCTAGTCCAACCCCCTGCTCAGGCAGGAAACCCTATACCATTTTGGACAAATGGCAGTCCAGTCTGTTCTTAAAAACCTCCAGTGTTGGAACATTCACCGCTTCTGGAGGCAGGTTGTTCCACTGGTTAATTGTTCTAACTGTCAGGAAGTTTCTCCTTGGTTCTAGGTTGCTTCTCTCCTTGATTAGTGTCAACGCTGCTAATATTGAATATTTTTGCTTTGACAAAATATGCAGAACTGTCTGGTACTTTTAGAGTTAATTCAGATGAGAATGAGAGAGGAGAGAAAAGCCCGCGGAAGAGAACGGAAGTGAATCTTTGCCCTCCAGGTTAATTGAAAGATGTGAATCATGATCCCAAAATAGGGGGGGGGGGAATGCCTGGAATGTTATGTGCAAAGGAAGGGAAATTCAGATCTTGGCATTCTCCATGCCGTGCTGACACTCCTCTACACTAATAAAGGCTTTTTAGGTTAAACCATGCCTGAAAGTTTTTTGAAGTGTTTCATTAGTCAGACACATGACATCATGCCAAGATCCACAAATTTTTTAAACCAATTAAGAGGTCCCGGACCTCGGTCACTATTCCTAATCTAAAGGGGATAGACTGACAAAGATTCAAGGAAGATCTCATTATGGAAGGAGAAAGATGCTTGAGGCCAGCACCTCAGCAGCAGCAGCTTCCCCAGGGAGGGGAATGACTGCAGTAGCAGCTTCCCCAGGGAGTGGAGCAGCAGCCAGCCAGCCGGGGGAGAAAGAACTCTGGCAGATCTCCCAGCTGGGAGCAAAGACTTCAAAAGCAGAATGGAGAGATAAGGAAGTTTTGGGTGAGTCGCTGGAAAGATTTCAAAACCCAGAGGTGAAAAGCAGAAATCAATTCCTGGAGAGAGGAGCCTATACCCCTCCCATTGCACATCAGAAAGCCTGTCAGATCCTGTCTTCCCCTGCCAGGGACCCCAACCCTGAAGAGAGAGGGAAATCCAGTCTGAGACATCTGCAGCAATGGGTAGATTGGGTTCCCCAGCAGATGGATGGTCAGCAATTTCTGAGCTTGCCACAGCTAATAGAGGCCTTGCAACAGCTTGGGGTGGTGCAGAAGCCAAGATATCAGCAGCTGGTAGGAGACCGACCATAGCAGGGAGATTGGCCACAGCCCCCAAACGTGCAACTCCTGGGCATAAATCTGCAGCCAGGATGGGGCTAGCAGCAACAGCCACAGTGGGGGTCCCAACAGCCTATAATTGCACCACTTTTCAGAGCAACCTTTGATGGGGACCCAGAGAAGCTGGTTTTTTTCCTCAACCAAGTGCATTCTCATTTGAATTGCTGGGCCTATCTCTACCCAGACCTGGGGGCCATGGTCGATGTGATTGCGTCCAGCCTAGAGGGAGAAGCATCCGAATGGCTGAACAATTTATATAATGAGCAAGCCCCCAAATTGGAGGACCCCCACCTGTTCCTCCTATGGCTGAGGGAAAGATTTGAGGACCCATCTATTGGTCTTAAAGCAAGAGAACAGATCCACAAAATAAAACAAGCCGGCAGGCCTGCCCTGGAGTACATGCGGGAATTTTGCAAGATAGCAGGTCAAATAGAGGGGTGGCCTGAACAATCCCTAATCCATCACTTCATTGAGGGATTAGACGATCACCTCTCTCAGGCCTGCATCTATCGAGCTGTACCTGATCAGCTGCAAGAATGGTACCAGGCAGCAGTGAAGCTAGACGTTCAGCTCACCCGCTATAAGAAGCCTCCCCCACCTGAATCCAAGCAGCCGCCAGAGCAACCCGGACAGCAATCACCCCCACGAAAACCTCCAACTACTGCAATGGTTGAGAGACCCAGACCACCTGCAGGCCTGTCAAATAAGTGTTTTCGGTGTGGACAAGAGGGACATCGAGCGGCAACCTGTCCAGTCCCCTATCCCCGACTGCAGAGCAGACCGAAACCAGCGATGAGAAGGAAACCTGCTCAGTGGCTAACGAGAGAAAAATCCAACTGGGTCACACAAGAACCTGTTGCTCAGATTACACCCCCCCCCCAACAGGAGGACGCCGGGACTCTGGGCGGACCCGCCCCTGCTCTACTCTCCTTTGACAGTGATGATGAAGGAGAGAATGACCCGATGGTGAGTCAACAAATCCCGCCTTTTTCACTCTGCTGCCAAATTTATAATCCCTAAATCTGGGGCACAAATGGACTTAAACGCCCACTGCATTATTAGTCTGCCGTTTGCCATGAAAATGGGCATACAGGCAAAACAGCTTTCCAAACCTGTGAGGTTTGAGCAAGTCGATGGCTCCCTGGTGGGAGGGACTCTTGCCACACAAGTAACTGAGCCCTTACACCTAGAAATAGGTGTGCACTGGGAGTTTATTCGCTTCCCAGTGGCTCCAAAAATGACTGAGACTGTGGTCCTAGAGCTAGCCTGGTTGGACATATGGAAGCCATTTATCTGGTGGGAGAAAGGAATGAGAACTGGGAGACTACCTATAGGGCCTAAACCTCCCGCTGATTCAACCGATGTTGCAGGACACCTTAGGCCACCCAATGAGCGAGCGCACATGGCTGCCTCACTGCCACCGAGTGAACCACTCATCCCCAATGAATACCTGGCGGGACCTGGCAGGACCTGGCAGAGGCATTTAGTGAAAAAGAATGTGATGCCCTGCCCCCTCACAGACCCAATGACTGCTCCATCGAACTGGTGCCAGGAGCCAAACTCCCACGCCCGAGAATGTATGCTATGCCCCCCCTCAAAATGGAGGAGATGCAGTGATACATGAATAAAAACCTAGTGAGGGGGTTCATCGAATGGGCCAAATCTACTGTGGGAGCCCCTGTGTTGTTCAAAGAGAAAAAAGATGGATCTCTTCGTCTCTGCGTAGACTATAAGGGTCTCAATGCTGTGAGTGTGGAAAATAAATATCCCCTCCCCCTCCTAAAGGACTTATTAACCCATCTGGCTAAGGGGAGTGTCTTCACTAAATTAGACCTGAGAGAGGCATATTACCGGGTGAGAATAAAAGAGAGAGATGAGTGGAAAACTGCCTTCAACTGTCCTATGGGGAGCTATCAGTTCAAAGTCATGCCATTTGGACTACAGGGGGCCCCAGCCATATTTATGCAGTTGATTAATGAGGTCCTACATGATCACTTGTACAAAGGGGTTTTGGTGTATCTTGATGATATCCTGATATACAGCACGAATATGACTGATCACATAAAGCTGGTGAGAGAAGTGTTAAAGAAACTATTGAATGCCAAGCTTTATGCCAAATTGTCGAAATGTGAATTTCACCAGACCCGATTAGATTATCTTGGCTACAGAATTTCCAACGAGGGCATTGAAATGGATCCAGCCAAGGTAAAAGCTATAATCGAATGGCAGCCCCCAAAGACTCGCAAACAGCTCCAGAGCTTTCTGGGTTTTGCCAACTTTTATCATCAATTCATCCCCTCTTTTGCCAAGATTGCCCTACCCCTTACAGAACTACTCAAAACAGGCAAAGGAGGAGGCTATGACCGGGGCAACCACTAGCATGGACGATAGGCTGTCAAACAGCTTTTGAGAATTTAAAGAGACTATTTGCTGCTGAACCGGTCCTAAAGCACCCCTGCCCAGGGGAGCCCTTTGTGATTCAAGCCGATGCCAGCGATGTGGCAGTTGGAGCTGTGTTACTACAAAAGAACAAAAGTGGGGTCCTGCAACCCTGCACCTACACCTCTAAGAAATTTACTGAAAGTGAGCGGAGATGGGCAATCTGGGAGAAAGAGGCCTTCGTGATTAGGTGGGCGCTATTAAACTGACGACACTATCTAGAAGGGAGCAAGGTGCCATTTGAAGTATGGACAGATCACAAAAATCTAGAAGCACTGAAAACTCCCCGCAAATTGTCCCCAAAGCAAGTGCGGTGGGCACAGTACTTTAACTGCTTTAACTTCACTCTAAAGTACATACCAGGAGGAAAAAACTTCCTAGCTGATATGCTATCCTGGTTACCCCAATACAAAAGTGAACGGGAGGAGGTTAATGAGGCAATTATCCCCAATCCATAAACTGCCGCTCAATGTACGCCTTGCAGGGTCCCCAATCCTGATGACCCTAGGGTAAAGAAAATAAAATGAGAGCTCCTCACCGATCAATGGTTCAAAGATAATCAAACCTCCCTAACGTGCAGGGATGGCTTGGCTTACAAAGGGGGGAATTATATTTGCCAGAAGCCCTCCGTCTTAATGCTCTCAAACACAGCCATGATGTAAAACAGGCTGGACACTTTGGATATTTGAAAACCCTATACCTCACCCGCCGGCAATTTTGGTGGCGGGGCTGAAAAGGGATGTGGAAAACTATGTAAAAAGTTGTACTGTATGTGCCACAATGAAAAGAATTTCAGGGAAAACCCCTGGGTTACTGCAACCCATGGCAGACCCTTCTCAACCATGGGAAGAAATAGCTATGGACTTTATAGTAGACCTACCTGAAAGTAGAGGAAATACTGTCATCTGGACTGTGATAGACCTGTTTTCGAAGAAAGCTCATTTCATCGCCTGCAAAGGACTCCCATCTGCCCAACGACTGACCAAATTGTTCCTGAAACATATCTACCGGCTGCATGGTGCCCCTAAGCAAATAATTTCGGACAGGGGGGTGCAGTTCACAGCGAAGTTATGGAGGAGTTTTCTTAAATTAATTGGATCATCTCAAGGTTTATCATCTGCTTTTCATCCTGCCACCAATGGGGCTGCAGAATCCGCTAACAAAATGGTGGAGCAATATCTTAGATGCTACATTTCTTACCAACAGATGAACTGGACTGACCTCCTCCCTTTTGCGGAGGTGGAGTACAATAATTCTGTGCACAGCAGCACCGGCTACACGCCTTTCAGAGTGGCCACAGGAAAAGAGTTCAGCCCAATACCTGAATACCCTCAGGTGCCCTCTGCTTCCCAGACACTTGACCAATGGGTGAGGGGGTGGGAAGAAGTTTGGAGAAACACAAAAACTGCTTTAAAAAAGACTTTTGAAACCTATAAAAAGCAGGCTGATAGAAAGAGGGCTACCCAAGGAACATTCCAAGTTGGGGAAAAGGTTTATTTGTCAACTAAATATTTACACCTCAAATTGCCCAGCAAGAAATTGGGACCAAAATTCTTGGGGCCTTTCCCCATAGTAAGGATCATCAATCTGGTCTCTGTAGAACTAAAACTCCCTAGACTTTTAGGGAGAATTCACCCAGTCTTCCATTGCAGCTTGTTGAAACCTTATCAGGGCTCCACTTTAAGACCTCCCCAAAGAAGGCACCTGGGCCCCTCGTAGTTGCGGGACAGACCCACTATGAAGTGAAATGTATTCTTGACTCTAGAATTTTTAAAGGGAAATTGCAGTACCTAGTACAATGGAAGGGATACCCGTTGTCTGAAGCCACCTGGGTGAAATCCAGTGAGGTGAAAGCTGACAGGCTCGTCAAAAGGTTTCATGCGAAATACCCCAGCAAACCGAGAACTAGTCATTAACATATGCTTTTGTTTACATTACAGGATCTGTCCTTTTTGTAAGGGGGGCCAGATGTCAACGCTGCTAAAATTGAATATTCTTGCTTTGACAAAATATGCAGAACTGTCTGGTACTTTTAGAGTTAATTCAGATGAGAATGAGAGAGGAGAGAAAAGCCCGCGGAAGGGAACGGAAGTGAATCTTTGCCCTCCAGGTTAATTGGAAGATGTGAATCATGACCCCAAAATAAGGGAGGGGAAATGCCTGGAATGTTATGTGCAAAGGAAGGGAAATTCAGATGTTGGCATTCTCCATGCCGTGCTGACACTCCTCTACACTAATAAAGGCTTTTTAGGTTAAACCATGCCTGAAAGTTGTTTGAAGTGTTTCATTAGTCAGACACATGACAATTAGTTTCCACCAGTTGCTTCTTGTCCTGCCTTCAGGCGCTTTGGAAAATAGCTTGACTCCCTCTTCTTTGTGGCAGCCCCTGAGATATTGGAACACTGCTATCATGTCCCCCCTCATCCTTCTCTTCATTAAACTGGACATACTCAATTCCAGCAGCCATTCCTTATATGCTTTAGCCTCCAGTCCCCTAATCATCTTTGTTGCTCTTCTCTGTATTCTTTCTAGAGTCTCAACATCTTTTTTACAGCGCGGTGACCAAAACTGGATGCAGTATTCCAAGTGTGGCCTTACCAAGGCATTGTAAAGTGGTATTAACACTTCACGTGATCTTGATTTTATCCCTCTGTTAATGTAGCCTAGTACTGTGTTGGCCTTTTTGGCAGCTGCAGCACACTGCTGGCTCATATTTATGTGATTGTCCACTAGGACTCCGAGGTCCCTCTCACAGTTACTACTATTGAGCAAGGTACCCCCTATACTATACCTGTGCATTTGATTTTTCTTGCCTAAATGTAGAACCTTGCTTTTTTCACCATTGAATTTCATTTTGTTAGATAGCGCCCAGTGTTCAAGTCTGTCCAGATCCTTCTTAAGCCTGTCTTCTGGAGTGTTGGCTATTCCTGCCAGCTTAGTGTCGTCTGCAAATTTGATGAGTTCCCCATCTATCCCCTCGTCCAAATCGTTGATGAAGATGTTGATGAAGATAAAATACATCAACATCATTCTGAAAATGCAAATAAACCAGTAATAGTTTCAAAATCAACTTAGGAAAGAGAAGGCAAAAAGGACAATAACAGCAATAAAGGGGATTAATTTCTGTATATGAAAACGACAAAAGAATGCTCAGAATCTTTTAAGCATAAAATGGTCAAAGAATGTTTGAAAACATACTTTGGAGACTCAGAGTTTAAAGAATTAACCATTCATGTGTATAAATATTAAGCAGACCAAATAAACGATGAAAAAATTAAACTGAAAAGCTCCATGTCCAGCTCAGGACTATAGAAAGTTATAGGAAGAATTGTTGAAACCATTACTAAGGATGATAAGCAAAATCCAAGCCACAAAAACAATTTCCTAAGATATGGGAAGAAGCTTATATAATTTTGATTTAGAAAGAATAAAACGATCCAAAGAAATCTCAGTCATATAGACTAATTTCTTTAGTCTTCTAAATGCAATAAGATATCGACCATAATATTAGTTGAATGTCTGAGGAAGTGCAATGTAAATGAAAACTATCACAATTTACTAAGATACATATTGTCAACTGCAAGAACAAATTTGACACATGATGGAAAAATAAAACTTTGCTGACAATACAATCCTGGGACATCAACACTGGAGAATATGCAGCAATGACAAAACTGACAATATATATTTGTAATAGAAACCTACCTAAATTCAAGCAGAAATGGCTGCCTTTTATTTACAGATTACATAGAAGAAAAATTCAGACATTTGAATTATGGATTTTAGGAAAAATATTAAGAGACCCGTAACAAGCAACAGATGAATGAGGTAAGGTAAGGTCATCTATCAGTTTGGGATCAGGTATAAATATGAACCATTAATACTTAGGCTACCAGGCTATAAATCCAGAGACCATGAGTTCCTGTCCCACCTTAGAGACAAAGCCAGCTGTGTGATTTTCAGCTAGTTACTCAGTCTCGGCCCTATGAAGAAGGCTGCTATGGCAAACCACTACTGAAATCCTGTGAAACAAATTACAGGGACTAACTTAAAGTCACAAAGAAATATGTGGTTGATATTCAATTGTATATTTCAACATCAGGTTATCATAGTGATATTGTCTAAGTCTTGACCCAGTATCTGGAGGCTGTATGAACCTGGATGGGGAGGAACAGAATTAGGTTCTATTGGGGCAAGATCAGTCTGATCCTTTCAGTGTAAACTATGAGCACTGAGATACTTGAAGAGGCTTGGTATCCTCCCATTGCACAGTGAAGATTTTGCAGACTGGGCAGACTGCACACTATATATACACTAATTACTAATTACAAAAAGGGCCTTGGTGGATATAGGAAGACTACATACTGTATCTTTTGTAGTCTACCTTTTTTTTCAGAGATGCACAAATCACATGCTCAGAAATTAGGCTTCTCTAGTAATTCTTAAAATAGTTAAACTCGGCTTTTAAAAAGAAGGAACATATGAAATCACTATCCATTAGCCCATATAAACTGACTTTGATCTTCAGGAGACATGCCTGCAGCTGAGAGTCTACATAATCCATAAAGTTTCACCAAACAATTAATAGCCCTATAATATGATCCCCAGAGAGCTAGTCTGGTGTAACAGTTAAGGTCTCACACTAGAACCCAGGAGACGATGAGTTGCAGTCCTCCCTTAGGCATGAAGTCAGCTGGGTTATCTTAGGCTGGTTACTCTCTCTCCGCCTAGGAAGGAGGCAGGGACTAGTCCAGGCAGATGCCAGGCGTCAATATTGACTTGAAAATATCCCCTCTCCCAAAGATCCTCACTCAATCAGTCTCTCAATATAGTTGCAAAGCTACTACCCTTCTCTATGTTCCCTCTCCTCATCTACAATACAGGATCCATAGATATTCTACATGACAGAAGAAAGGCTAGATCCATGCTGTGATTAGAACTCAAATCTCAACAAAATGTTTGTTTTAAAAATGGCATTTATTAAAGAAGGGAGGTTAACTCAATTGACTCATTATAAGATTATACCTATAGATTTATGCTCTAATCAAGGTTCTGAAGTAAAGATTAAAGATAGCAAGACAGGAATCAATGGTTTCCTTCATAAGAAGGAAGAGCCACCATGAACCAATTGTAATTTTGAGAAAGTGGGAAAACAAACCTGAAAATATATACAATGGAGCTGTGGTGGCACAGTGGTTAGAATGCAGGCTAATCCTGCCAACAGTTGGATTCTCACCAGGTCAAAGTTGACTCAACCTTCCATCCTTCTGACGTCGGTAAAAAGAGGGTCCAGATTGTTGGGGGCAACATGTTGACTCTGTAAACTGCTTAGTGTGGGCTGTAAAGCACTATGAAACAGTGTGTAAGTCTAAGTGCTATTGTTATTTAGATAGACAGTAATAGATTATTGCACCCTACCTTGATTCTGCTACCTACTTGACTATCTACTTTCTATCACCTTCTGGGTTTTTTTCACTAGAGGAAACAGGACACTAATGGATAGCATGGAGGAGAAGAGGGCTGCCTGTTTGTAGCAATAGTGACTGACAGAAAGAAGAGTCACCTCAATTGCTTGGAGAATTCTGGTTATGAAATGGCTCATTCACCTCTTGACTCTGGTATCATCCTTTCGAAATGTGCTTGATTTATTTTCTGCCCTACTTTCAACCTCTTCTTTGATTGAAAGTTTCAAATATGGTTTTGGAAAATTTCTGTTTGTTTTACATTAGGGATAATTTGATTAACCACAGCAATAGTTGGCATCAACCAGTAATGGCACTGGGAATTAAGTTTTCTCTTTAAGATTTTACCTCTCAATATAATACACTGGAAACATTCTTTTAAAGTTTAAAAGAAAATTATGTTTAAAACCCACACCAAATATTGCTTCCGTCACAGCACATTCAAATCTATGTTCCTGGCACAGTAAGCTAGAATACAATAAGTGTCAAGCTGGTGTTTTACTTCATTGGGCTTTTCAGCTGGGATATGACAGTAAGAATATTTTTTTTTACTTTCTTTGAAGAAATAAGTGCAGGAACATTTAGTTCTCATAAAAGTGATTTATTTAAGAGACTTATATGACTGCCCATCCTATGATCAGAGCAACAATGATAATGTCAGGCTGCCCTCCCCATCGCTTGTGCTGCAGCCTGCCACAACATGGAAAGGGAGGGAGGATGGGGGGGGGTTAAGAAGGTCTGTTGTAAAAGGGGGGAAAGGGGGAGACCAGTGCTGACAGGAAGCAGAGGTATGAACCGGTTTCAACTGGCCGCTTCAAGGACTTTTGGTCGCCCAGGACCTGGGAATGGAATATTAACTGCTTCTCTAAGTGTCCTGTTCTCAAGTATCCTATTGGACACTGACAAAAGGGGCAGGGCTAAAGGTTTGGAACAATGTAGCAATTTGTGTGGGTTTTCTTCAGATCTGGCCTTGCTTTCACTGCATCCAGTTGTCGTTAATAAAAGATCCTTGTAACCTTCAGATGGAGTCAAGTGTTTTTCTTTCCTAGAGAGCCATCTGGGGCAGAGATAACAGACAAAAATATAAAAATAATATTTATTTATTTATTGTTTATATTGTTTTATGCTATGATCAAGTGTATGTGTTTATGTGCATGCACAGACACAAACACACACAAAATAAACATTCTAAATTTAACTGAATTTTTGCCCAACAATTCAAGTTGAAATACCTGGAATCAAGCAGTAGGTTCCAACTCTGACAAGATAAAGAATTATTCCACTAACAAGATAAATTATTATTCTCAAATCACTTCAGGGGAATAAGAGCTTACTATTCTTATTAGTGTTTCTTAAATTTCCAGGATCAATCACTAATGTGCTCTTAGCCATTGTTCCAAACAAATCTTTGGAGATTCAGTTTCAGTCACTAAGACATAACTTACCCTTAGTTAACTGGATGCTTCTTGTCAGTTAGTGGTCTTGTAGAAATATCATTTACTTTAAACTACTCTCCCCAACTCCCTTAGGGAAGACTTCTGATTTGCCAAAATGGCAGCAAAAGCACTATCCTATTGATCACCACAGTGCTGTTTGCTTCTCTACCAAATTCAAGAAAACTGGCATCCACTTGATACTGACACTTGATTGTCAAGATAAATCTGTTTCAGCTCAAGATGATGCTTTCTCATTGAAGTCATCTCAGAGTGCATCTGAGAAAGAAGAAATAAATGTTAAATCAGGAGGAGAAAAATCCAATGTTCTTGTCTAACAATATATTAAACCTGAAATACTTGGATGTGAATTCAAAGGCCAGAAATATTTAGATTTAATCTTAAGGTAGGACAATTTTGATCTGACCATGTTAGATCCCAAGTCCATCTCATAATTGTTTACTGTGTTTGGGAGCAAGTCCCCATGTTTCCTCAGGAAGAATTTGCATCAGCTGTCACTATTTTTATGCTCGAACTAGAGAGCAGCATACCAACCTGTGCTCTATTACTGACCTGTAGCCACTCTTGATTTAACATGATATAAAACAAAGAAAGATTTGGGGGGAGGATTATGGGAATCTAGGAATGCAGATGAGGCTGATTTACAGTTTGGATGTATTGTACAACAAATATAATATAAAATATAAATATAAATAAATATAAATATATAATATAATATAAACCCTGGAGCACTGGTGGGAAAGTACCTGAGGATTGGAAAAGGGCCCATGTGGTCCTCATCTTCAAGAAAGGGAAAAAAACAGACCCAGGAAACTACAGACCAATCAGTTTAACATCAATACCTGGAAAGATCCTCGAAAAGATAATCAAAAAACAGATCTGTGAACAACTAGAAGCAAACAAAGTCATAACTAGTAGCCATCACGGTTTGTTAAAAACAGATCATGCCAAACCAATCTCATCTCATTCTTCAATAAAGTGACTAAACTAGTAGACCAGCGAAACACAGTGGATATAGTATACTTAGATTTCAGTAAGGCATTTGACAAGGTGGACCACAACCTACTCCTCGGTAAGCTAGGAAAAGGTGGAATAGACAACATCACCACCAGATGGATCTGTAGCTGGTTAACAAACTGTACTCAACGAATAGTCCTCAATGGCACTACATCCACATGGAGAGAAGTAAACAGTGGGGTACCACAAGGTTCCGTCTTAGGCCTAGTACTCTTCAATATTTTCATAAATGACTTAGATGAGGGAATTGAAGGGGAACTTATCAAATTTGTAGATGACACCAAACTGACAGGAGTAGCCAACACCCAAGAACACAAACTCAGAATCCAAAAAGATCTTGACAAACTTGAACAATGGGCTCTATCCAACAAAATGAGTTTCAATGTGGAGAAAAGCTAAGTCTTACATTTAGGCAGGAAAAATCAAAGGTACAAATACAGATTGGGCAAGATCTGGCTTAAAAACAGTAACTGTGAGAGGGACCTTGGAGTCCTAGTGGACGATCACTTGACTATGATCCAGCAATGTGGAGCAGCAACCAAAAAAGCTAATACAATCCTGGGTTGTATAAACAGAGGCATAGAATCAAGATCACGTGAAGTATCAATACCACTTTATAAAATCCTAGTAAGACCACACCTGGAATACTGCAGCCAATTTTGGTCACCATATCAAAGAAGTTGTTGACAGTTTGGAAAAAATTCAGAGAAGAGCTACTAACATGATCAAAGGCCTCAAGATTAAAACATACAAAGAATGGCTACGGGACTTGGGTTTGGCTAGTCTAAAGAAAAGAAGAAATAGGAGAGAGATGATAGCAGTGTTCCAGTATCTGAGGGGCTGCCACAAGACAGAGGGGACCAGGTTGTTCACCAAAGCACCAGAGGGAAGAACAAGAAACAATGGTTGGAAACTGATCAAAGAGAGAAGCAATCTGGAATTAAGGAGAAACTTCCTGACAGTGAGGAAAATCAACCAGTGGAACAGCTTACTCCCAGAAATCGTGGGAGCTCCATCACCAGAAATTTTCAAGAAGAGACTAGATATTCACCTGTCTGAAATGGTTTGGTTCTCCTGCTTGAGCAGGGGGCTGGACTAGAACACCTCCAAGGTCCCTTCTAGCTCTATTCTATACTAAACACAAGTCATAGGAAGTCCAAATAAACTTCTGTTAAAATACAAACAAATGAGTTGTTTTGATTGGTTTGCTTTTGAGGTTTTAGAAATCAGTAAAAACGAGTTTCAGAGTTATACAAATGCAATTCCTTTTGGACACATTTTTGCCCTTTCTTTACTGTATAAAGCAAACTGACCCTCAGACTGTCATTTTCCCATCTTTTGATAGAAAAGATAGTGTGATCAATATATGTAGAAAACACAATGTCAGCAATAACAAGGAAAGGGCTGGATATTTTCCAGCTACCTCAAATTTCCTCCTCCAATAGCTCATCCTAATAAACTCTTCTGCAATTTTTTTCCAGTATAAAATGACAGTAACTTTAGATATGAATTAAGCGGCATGGTGAAAGCTCCAGCCAAAGACTAGATAGGTTCAAGTGTGATTTATGATTTATAGTATGATATAATTTTCTTCCAGGGACAGCTTTCACATTTTAGTCATGGCACCTTAATGAAGGACCATGATAGTATGTGGCTCTAATTATGTGGCTCTGTGAAAGATTTTTTTAAAAATAATTTAAATATAGGTAGTGATTTGAGAATGGTTTAGTATGCAAGTAAAGCCTTTATTAGAGGTTACTTGATACAATATAATTCTGAACTTAAGAGGAAAAGGCAAGAAAAAAGATAAAATATTTCTGAATAGATTAAAAGAAGAGAAGAAGAATTAAAGAATTCCAAAGGGAATATAAGTATTTCTGAACAAATTAAGAATTTACAGCAACAGCTATCCATGTTAATTATAAAAGAAATGGAAATAAAATTGAAACAAAGAAATTTGTATTTGTGAATAAACAAGGGAAATGGTAGGCTTATAAATTATGAAGAGAAAGAGAAAAGAAAATGATATTGAATTTACAAAAGGGACATATGATATTAATGTATAATGTGGTTACAAAAAATATCAATGTTATTCTAAATTGAAAACAGAGGAATATCTCAGAAAACAAAATCTACTGAAGATTACAGAAAAAATAAAAGCAAATTATAGATGGACCTGTAACAAGCTTTCAGAAGCTCTTAAAAAGAATAAATCAGTAAAGATACCTGGACCAGATTGATATGCAGGTTCTGAGGTTTTGCTTGATAAAAAATACAGGAAACCAGAAGTTGCCTTTAAGCTTTTACGTTTTTATTCAGCTGAACAAAGACAGACTCCTCTAAAGAGAGAAGCCCCCAATGACAAGAAATCCTTGTATTTATTCTTTTTGATTACATAAGCAATCCACCCAGCAAAGCTGACACACATAAGATAAAGATTTCACCCAGTAAGTCTGTCACACTGTAGATAAGAAGGGAGAAAGCAGAAGTAGCTAAAAATGTACCCTTTGGGTGTTTCCCTAAAGATATTGTATGTTCTTGGGTGGGTTAGGTCATTGGGTGTTTTCCTTGCTGTCCTTTCATGACCCTGCACCCACGACTCTGCAAGTGCCCAAAGACAGCAGGGCCATCTGTACATATTCACATTGATACTTCCTATGCTGTCTCCTAATTCCAGGTCAACATAATCCCCCCTTTCATACTTTGAACAGTGCGCAGAAGTATGATCATCAAACTGGAGAGAGACAGGATAAGCTTCTGCAGTATGTGGGCCAAATTTTTGAGGACAGGCAGAGATGAGTATGGGCAAGTAGTGAAAGATATATAAGAGAAAAAGATAACAAGGAACACCACAAAGTGAAGACCAATAAATAGTTCCCTAAAGCATCCCCATCCCGGAAGCCAGCCAGCAAGGAACAAGAATTTACTACTGAAGACTCCCCATACAGCATCTCCAGATCCTCAGGGCAATTCTTGATTCCTCCTTCCATGAGATGGATGGTGTGACTAATATTAATTTGATAATCAGTGAAAAAAATCTGAGTGGACCAAAGCACACAATAGTAGTAGTAGTAGTAGTAGTAGTAGTAGTAGTAGTAGTAGTAGTAGTTGTAGTTGTAGTTGTAGTAGTAGTAGTAGTAAAGTTGGAAGGGACCTTAGAGGTCATCTAGTCCAACCCCTTGCTCAGGCAGGAAACCCTATACCATTTCAGACAAATGGCTGTCCAGTCTCTTCTTAAAAACTTCCAGGGTTGGAGCATTCACCGCTTCTGGAGGCAGGTTATTCCACTGGTTAATTGTTCTAACTGTCAGGAAGTTTCTCTTTAGTTCTAGGTTGCTTCTCTCCTTGATTAGTTTCCACCCGTTGCTTCTTGTCTTGTCTTCAGGCGCTTTGGAAAATAGCTTGACTCTCTCTTCTTTGTGGCAGCCCCTGAGATATTGGAACACTGCTATCATGTCCCCCCTTGTCCTTCTCTTCATTAAACTAGACATACCCAATTTCAGCAGCCGTTCCTTATATGCTTTAGCCTCCAGTCCCCTAATCATCTTTGTTGCTCTTCTCTGTACTCCTTCTAGAATCTCAACATATTTTTTACATCGCGGTGACCAAAACTGGATGCAGTATTCCAAGTGTGGCCTTACCAAGGCATTGTAAAGTGGTATTAATACTTCACGTGATCTTGATTCTATCCCTCTGTTAATGCAGCCTAGCACTGTGTTGGCCTTTTTTGGCAGCTGCAGCACACTGCTGGCTCATATTTATGTGATTGTCCACTAGTACTCTGAGGTCCCTCTCACAGTTACTACTATTGAGCAAGGTACCCCCTATACTATACCTGTGCATTTGGTTTTTCTTGCCTAAATGTAGAACCTTGCTTTTTTCACCTAGTACCATATCTAGTGTTTGGCGATTCTGTAACACTACTTCCCTTATTTCTCCCTGTTCCTTATTGAATTATGTAAATGCCTGTATGGTGTGGTTAAACATTTCCTCTGTCCAGTCACCTAATTCTATAAAAGATTTACAATTCAAACCAATCTCCATAGCTGGGATTATTGCTCGTGCAATGGCATTTCCTAGACCATGAGGTACAAGATGGTGCTCAATATGTTCTTTATGCTGAAGGTGGTCTTTGTCCCATCAATTGTGGATGTGGCAGTTCCAGTCATTATGTCAGATGATACAAACTGAGGAAAAGATCATTCCTACAGTACATGTACCTGACCAGTAAACTGGCAAAGACCTGAAGGCAAACAGACCACAAAGGAACCACCAGTCCGGGTGGTTAGCCAGATAAATACCTTGTTTGCCTTCTAACCCATCAGGCATAGAAGCTTGAACACCAGACATATAAGCTACAAATCCCATTGCTGCAAACAGGCTACAAATAGCAGACGGGTCCTTTTTGTAGTCAAGACCAAAGGTCTGATGACATCTATGCCATCCATCCCACATGCTAGTATTCACCTTCCATGTGACCATGCAAGGTTCATAAATCCCTAACTTATCTGGAAGAAGAATTAAAATGACTAAGGCAAGCTGCTGCAGGGTGCTGTGTAGTTGAGCAATCTGCAGCTTTCCTGCCCCCAAACCCAGGGAGTGCCCAGCCCCTTGTGACAATGATCATGCTGAACATAGAGGCTCCCAGAGGTGTAGCTTCCATAACCAATCCATAGGAACCATTTGGGGGTTTGTGGGTGGAAATCCAACAGTCCATTACATTCAAGAGTTGAACCCAAGCCGGTGCATTCTGCATATGGGTGTTGGAACCCTAAATTCCTAAAGAGGGGCTGGGAATTGGGAACTACTCTGCCCCTCCATGATACTAGGAAAGATGGGGAAGGATGTCTGTAGCTCCTTAGGTTTTTCAGGCATGAACTTAGGTCCCACATCAGTGTTTTGGGGAGCATCTGTCTGAAATCCTAGAGCTATCCTTTCAGGTTGGGATACTCGAGAAGGGGCTTTTGGGTTTTCCTGTCCAGTGCTCGGACTCACCCAACCATGGGTAAGAAGAAACCACCCTTGCTGAGATATGGGGGGGGGGGACTGGTTATGGCAAAGCAACAGGAGAGTTCATGCTTGGAGGAAGAGGAGAATAACATAGAGCAACAGAAAAGAAATGAACAATTCAAACAAAGTACAAGATGGAAACCAAGGCAGAGAGGAGCAACATCTGTAACATAAGTAAACAGGGAGGTGGTGAGAGAAAATAGCCAGAGAAGAAGCCCTGAAGGCACAGGGATCGCAGCGACCAAAATGCCCAGGCATCCTGGTCAACGTAATCCATGAAACAAATGCTCCAGCCCAAGGTCATCCTCAGAACCAGGAGCAACAGTCCAAGCAACTCAGTGGTCTTCAGCATTGGGCAGTGGGGAAGAAGAGCGAAGGCAGGCATGATGAATCTCAGTATGAAGCCCAGTAATTTTGATCACTGTGTGAGTAGCGAGAAGAACAACAAAGGAGCCTCTTCAGCATTCAGCAAAGGGCCAGAAGCAGACCAGGATGTGACAAGCACCCAACCAACAGGAAGGAAAGGATGGAGTGGATAATTCAATCCTAGATAATGGAGGGCCTGAACAGCTTGAGAAATGGAAGAAACATCATAAGCAAGAGAGTGCATATATTCCCTGAGGGCCTGGTCCCCCCCAAAAAAACAAACAAAAAAAAAAAACCCCAGGGAGGGAAGTGGATAAGGAAGAATAGTAAAGAAAGAGTCGACCATACTTGATCTCAAAGAGGGACAGGTCTTTTCCACGTGTGCTGAAGACGGGCCTGTAGGCCAAATGAAGCTGCCAAACAATACCCAGGGCCCGAGACAACTGCTGGGTAATGCCAGAGATAAAGTGGGGCCATCGTCAGAGCCAAAGCCTTGGTATGGGAAGGAAAGAAGTGGAATAATTTCCTTCAGGAGGGCTTCAACCACCTCACATGCCTTGTTAGTACGACAGGGAAAGGCCTCATTCTATCCAGAGAAAGCACCCACAAAAACTTGCAAGTACCTAAAACCCCACGTCCATTGCAACTCAGTAAAATCAACCTCCCAAAAACTAGCAGGATACTGGCCACCTCCAAGCCTCCCCAGGGGAACTTAATAATTTCCACAGAATCATTACATCGACAAATCACAGATCACTTGATCATTGTGAGGGCCTTGTTATGGATCCTAGGACAAATATAGTCCTTTATAAGAAACTCAGCCATGGCCTTGGAACCCCAATGAGTGATCAGTATCACTCCTAGGCCTGGTCAACAGTGGGAAATATATATAAGGAGCAATAACAAACCTCAGAGCAACCACAAGTTCAACACTCACAACCCGTTGGAGCACGAGAGTACAAGGTTAGCGCCCCTTGCTTTCTAAGCATCCCCAGCATCCCCAAACATAAGGGGGGCCTAGGTGCAGCTGACACAAACCCTTCCGCCCAGCTCTGGTCAATGGTGGGAAATGATTCAAGGAAACAAGCACACTTTTACACATACACACACACACACACACACACTTCCCCAGGCAAGCTGGTGCAACAAAGAAATGTGTATCTTTGTATCTTACCCTTATCTTCAGCCCTCCTGAGTATGTAAGAACCAAGTAAAAGGCAACCAAAAAGAAGAAAAAAACTGTTTCCTGTTAAAAACCACAGTGAAGAGTCAAGAAGGGGGGCACCTCCAGGAAATCCCGGAGTGCGCTTGGTGCCTTCTCCTTTCCTGAGCTTCCCTAGGACCAACAAAGCACCTGTCCTGGAAGCCAGGCTCTTCAAAAATGATATGCAGGTTCTGAGGTTTTGCTTGATAAAAAATATAGGAAACCAGAAGTTGCCTTTAAGCTTTTACGTTTTTATTCGGCTGAACAAAGATGGACTCCTCTAAAGAGAGAAGCCCCAAATGACAAGAAATCCTTGTATTTATTCTTTCTGGTTACATAAGCAATCTACCCAGCAAAGCTGACACACACAAGGTAAAGATTTCACCCAGTAAGTCTGTCACACTGTAGATAAGAAGGGAGAAAGCAGAAGTAGCTAAAAATGTTCCCTTTGGGGTGTTTCCCTAAAGATATCATATGTTCTTGGGTGGGTTAGGACATTGGGTGTTTTCCTTGCTGTCCTTTCATGACCCTGCACCCACGACTCTGCAAGTGCCCAAAGACAGCAGGGCCATCTGCACATATTTACAATTGATACTTCCTATGCTGTCTCCTAATTCCAGGTCAACAAGATAGGTTATATTTAACAGAATAATAGAGTTAGAAAGGACCTTGGAAGTTTTCTAGTCCAACCTCCTGCTCAACCAGGAGAACTTATACCATTTTCAACAGATGGTTGTCCAGTCTCTTCTTAAAAGCTTCCAGTGTTTGAGCACCCACAACTTCTGAAGGCAAGTTGTTCCACTCGTTGCTTGTTCTTACTGTCAGGAAATTTCTCCTTCATTCTAGTTTGTTTTTCTTCAGTTTCAGCTTTTTTGGCAGCAGCACATTGTTGACTCATATTTAAGTGACTGCCTACTAAGACTCCAAGGTTCCTTGGTGTTGAGCCAGGTTTCACCAAACCTGTACCTGTACATTTGGTTTTTCTTGCCTTAGTGGAAAACCTTACCTTTTTATTCATTTTTTAATAATATTTTATTGATTTTCTCATTTTACAATTGGATATTTAAAAAGCAACCTGATGACTGGGTTAATCAATAGTTCAATAGTGTACATAAATCTTTAGTATAAATCTCATGTTACAACATCAAATATTTCCTCTCTTCTTCCATTAATATCTGTTATCTCATAGTACAATTCTTATTGTTATCAACTAAATAAAAAATCTTTGTTACAGTTATTAATAATTTAAGCTTATACATATTTTAATTGCGTTTTCACTTAATCCTTGTATACAATCAATGTCCTGTTATTGCTTTTTTCAGGTTTTAATTTCCCATCAATATTCAAAGTAACATTATTATTTATGATTTCCAAGTATTTTATGTTTAGGTGACCAAAAGTTTCCCTTATCTCAACTTCTCCCTTTTTCTCTTTTCATACCAAAGTCTAATATTCTGGTTACACATCTTATCTATTTGATTATAATATGGCTTTGTTTTCTAAAAGTTATCTATTTTCCACCATGTTCAACCATCTAATTGATAATACAGTATCTGCTCTAATAAATCAAAACCATTATAATGTTGTCTGGGTTAACCAATAATTCAGTAGTATACATAAATTTTTAGTTTAAGTCTAATATTAGAACATCAAATATTTCCTTTCTCTTTCCAATAATAACTGTTATCTCATATTGGGCAAACACAATTCTTATTTTCAACTAAGTAGAAACATCTTTGTTAGATTTATCAATAATTTTTAGCCTATACATATCTTAATTGTGTTTGCACTTAATATCCTTGTATGAACAATGTCCTGTTATTGCTTCCCCCCCAAACTTTAATTTCCCATCAATATTCAAGAAAACACTATTATTTATGATTTCCAAGTACTTTATGTTTAGGTGACCAAAAGCTTCCCTTATCTCAACTTCTCCCTTTTTCCCTTTTCATACCAAAGTCTAATATTCTAGTTACATCTTATGTATTTAATGATAATGTTACTCTATTTTCTAAAAGTTATCTATTTTCCACCATATTCAACCATCTAATTGGTAATATAATATCCCCTCTAATAAGTCAAAGCCATTATTTTCTTCAGCCTTACTCTGGCTTTCTTCCTTTGCCAGCTAACCTTCCATGTCATTGCCTTTGAATTATCAAATAGTTCTCCCTCTATTTTTATATATATTATTTGGAATAAGAAAGACCATTTGGTTAAAGTTTGTTTGGAAGAACAAGCCCATTGGTATTCATTAAACTGCCTCCCTGTTACTCCAATTTCCCACAATTGTCCTGATAGCTTTATCTTCCATTTAATCTGTTCTTCTTCCTTTTCCTCAAATATATTCTGATTTCTTGATTTGTGAAAAGTCTTTTCCATTTTCAAAGATGTCACCAATGCCGTTTTATACCTTTTTAAGTCCAAAGCTTATATGGTGGTTTTTCAGGTCTTATTTTTTTTAAAAAAACAACAACAAACAAACCAAAAGTCTCCAATAAGAAAAACTTAGTCCCCAAGTTTCAAAAGAATATATATCCAATTAGGTTAAAATTAATCTTATGGTTGCTCTGTTTCCCCTGGTAGTTAGTCGCCACTTTTCTTAGAGGCTGGGCTAAAAATTCCCTTCCCTCTCTCCTCATAGGGGGAAAAATGCTTTGGGCAGCTTTTTCAGGAAACAAAACTTAGAATCTTAAAGAGAGGATCAGGTCTCACCCAGTTTCATCTGTGTTGCTTGAAAGTTGCTTGCTGGTGCTTTTGACTTTGGCTGCCAGCAGCTTTGTGACCAGCCATATTAATATGGCTGGTCCTTCCCCCACTGGTTTGGAGAGCTTCCCTGGATCAAACAGAAGGAACATCACCCACCCATGATCAAACAGGGGTCCCCTCCTTGCTCGTCGCTTCTACGGAGTAACTTTTGACCCTTTCCCGGGTCCCCCAGTGGAGCGAATTCAGACGTGAAAGACGGAGCCCCGTCTTCCTGCATCCATAGTTCTGCAATGTCAAGCCAGAAGCCACCTTTTTATACATTGAATTTCATTTTGTTAGATAGGGCCCAGTGTTCAAGTCTATCAAGATCCATCTGGATCTTCTGGAACATTGATTATTCCTGCTAGTTTGGTGTCATCTGCAAATCTGATGAGTTTTCCTTCTATTCCCTCAACTAAATTGCTTATGAAGATATTAAAGAATACTGAGCCTAAAACAGAACCTTGTGGCACCTTTTGCCATATTTGTCTGTATTATAAGAGGTTTGAGGATAAACTTTTAAACTTCTACAAAGCATGATCAATTGTACTTTATAGTACAAGGCACCAGAAAAAGAGTACAGAGAAGAGCAACAAAGATGATTAGGGGACTGGAGGCTAAAACATATAAGGAACGGTTGCTGGAATTGGGTATGTCTAGTTTAACAAAGAGAAGGACGAGGGGGGACATGATAGCAGTGTTCCAATATCTCAGGGGCTGCCACAAAGAAGAGGGAGTCAAACTATTTTCCAAAGCGCCTGAAGGCAGGACAAGGAGCAACGGGTGGAAGCTAACCAAAGAGAGAAGCAACCTAGAACTAAGGAGAAACTTCCTGACAGTTAGAACAATTAACCAGTGGAACAACCTGGCTCCAGAAGCGGTGAATGCACCAACACTGGAAGTTTTTAAGAAGAAACTGGACAGCCATTTGTCCAAAATGGTATAGGGTTTCCTGCCTGAGCAGGGGGTTGGACTAGATGACCTCCAAGGTCCCTTCCAACTTTATCATTATTATTATTATTATAATTTGGAAAGATGCTAATATAACTTTAATGCCTAAGGAGGGACAAGATTAGCAAGAAACTGCAGATTAGTATCATTACGGAATAATGATTGTTAACTTGTTTACAATGATTTTGCAAGAATTTATTGATGAGAATTGATGTGGGTTTTGACCTAAAATACAGTTAAAGGACAATGCTAGATTGTGTTGGATATTTTAAAATATTTGGAACAACATAATGAAAAACAAGCTACACTGATCTTTTTAGATGCAATTTGAACTAGATGTTCTAGTTAAAAGTTCTGGAAGGACTTGGAGGGAATTTTATAAAATGGTTAAAATTGTTTTATACTTTACAGACAGAGTAAGTAATAATTAATGGAGATTTAACTCTTGGAGACACAAAAAGGAACAAGATTAGGTTGCCCACTTTCCTCTCTTCTCTTTATTTTAGTTCTTGAAACATTGGATAGAAACATAAGACAAGATGAAATGACTGTGACTACACATATTTAATAAGAACTATATAAGTTAAACGCTTTTGTGCAGGACAGAATTGAACTTTTAATGAGTATATTTTAAAAAATTGGAGAGCATTAGCAGGTTTCAAGATTAACAAACAGAAGAAAAAGATGTTATCAAAAACATGAAGATCAAACAGAATTGATGAATAAAATGGGTTTTAAGATTGATACTAAGATAAAATACTTGCATATTAATATAACAAATATGAATTGTATATTATTTCAAAATAACTATGTTAACACATTACATGAGGTTAAGATGGGATAAAGTACAACTGACCCTGCTGAAGAAAATGTCTGTGATTAAGATGAATGTTTTTGTTCCAGACAATACCTCTTTTGACAACTGATTTACAATTTAAATGCTGTGAGAAGGAAATAACTTGTATGGTGTGGGGGGGGGGGAAACTCTGAGGTTAATATAAAGTATGACAAGATGCAAAGAGAAGAGGATGATTTGGTCTAGAGCAGGTTTGAAATTATACTTTGCTGCCTGCTGTTTAGTTTGAATTAAAGAGTGGGTGTTGCTAAAAAAAATAAATAAATAGAAGGCTATTGGAATTAGAAGGGCACAATCTGAGATTTGAGTGTCATAGGAGAGACAAATTGACTTTCTTAAATTAAAGACCATTTCTATGTTTATGGCTAACTGGAAAGCATTTTTTTTCATTGAAACAGAAAAAAGTGCACTTATGACTTGACTTGTGATTTTGGTGATTAGAAAAAAAATATATATTAGAAAAAAGTGAGGTTGTTTTTGTAATCATAGAGTAAAGGATAACTGTAATCACACAGATATTTGATGAAAATGAAAAGGGAAGCTTCCTCTTTTTATTTTTTAATTTTTTCTTTCTGTGCTTTTCTTCTTTACTCTCTTTTTCCTTCTTGGTTTTCTTTATTATGTATTAGCTTGTATTTTTATGGTATCTTTAAAACTTTTTATACATATTTATGGATAGAGAGAGGGGGGAGAGAGAGAGAGAGGGAGAGAGGGTGGGGGAGAGAACGACAGACAGACAGACAGACAGATTGTGGTTCCATATTGGGCCAATTTGTGTAGTAAGTAGCAGCAGGAGAACCAAAAGAAACTTTTGTATAATATTTGATAATATGATTGATACTTTTAAAAGTTTGTAAATGTAAATATTGGAGCATTTGCTTTTTGCTGAATATTTTTTCTTTTGATTATCAAGAATATATAACATAAAGAAGCTTTGCTTTATTCCCTCTTCCAGCACTTGGCAGGAGACTTTCTAGAACATGTTCTCTTGGGAAAAACACATTCTAACTTTTTACACAGCTATTTTTCATTTTGCCCAAGTTATACATTTTGCACTCACTCACTGGAATACTGAAACATTAATTAACACTTGCAGCACATGTGGAAGATTGAAAAAAATGCTATAAAAATGTTGAGGATTATAAATAAAAGAATGGCTTTATAATTAGAGATAGAAAATATACAACTTAAAATGTTAGGGCTGCATATAATCTTCAAAATCCTTGGATATATCCCTCAGAGTCCCTCCAGAATATAGCCACAAAAAGATAAGTTTTTAATGTGACAAAATTACTGGGACATTACTGGATTTGCGGGAAATTAATTTAATTTAATTTAAATGACATTACACTCAGTAAAAATAATATTTTTTGTCTTGACCGTGTCATTGTTGGAATGCAGCCTGCTCTATACCTCTAAATGCCAAGTATGCTCCCAAATGGTTACTCAACTCTGCTGTTGACTTCAAAATGTTGTAATCTCTGTATTTATGCCTCTGGGTTATCCTGGTTTTAGAAAACTCTGAAAATATCCACAAAGGCAGTATTGTAGATTGATATTATGCTTTTCTCATCACTCATCCATGCTATGAATAATCATGCTCCTGCTTTCTGCAACCATCCAATCAGCCTTCAATGAGTCATATAGAGGACTGCACTCCAGAAATGAGAGAAGTCCCTTATATCAGGGGTCCCTAACTCCCAGGCTGTGGAACAGTACTGGTCTGTGGTCTGTTGGGAACCAGGCTGTGCAAGTGAGTGAAGCTTCATCTGCACATGCGCTGATTCTAGGTTGTGTGCAAAATCACACCTCCCCTTGTCCATGGAAAAAATGTCTTCCATGAAAACTGATCCCTGGTGCAAGAGAGGTTGGGGACTGCTGCTTTATATAGTAAGCCATATCAGGCATTCCTGAATCTTGATCCCTTATGGCAGGGGTGTCAAATTGCCGGCCCGAAGCCGCGCCCATCCCATTGTTGGCAATGCAAAAAGAGTCATGATATGACGCGACGCATCATGTGACATGGCGAATTTGACACCCGTGCCTTATGGCATTCAGCTACATTTCAGGATGATAACAAACAGGCAGCTTCTAGGTTCACGATAATTAATGACTCAGATTTAAAGTCTGTGCTGATTTCTTAAACTCTGGGATCAGGCAGCAAGTGTAGGGGAGTTTACTTAAGTAATGCTTAAGTTTGACTAGAATAGGTTAGCACCACAATTAAAACAATGCTGCACATTCTCCAATTATCACAAAGTATGTCAGTTCCTACATGGGAGGATCTTTTTTTTTTTTTTTTTTTGCAATGGCAAAAGGTTAGGAGGATTGAATAGATAACAAATTGTCCTAAAAGTTGGATTGGGACCTCTGAGTGGGGCAGGTACATATCAGAACTTCTTAGGAAGTGGAAATTTTTTTGAGCAACTCAAAAGAGCCAAGGAATTTCTTTCCACTAATCTTGTTCTTTGACCATCATTCATGGATGTAGGAAAATTAGTTAATACCAAGTATGTAGCAGGATCCTTCCTGCCTGATTTCTCTTCCCAGCAGTGTGTGTGTGTGTGTGTGTGTGTGTGTGTGTGTTCCCTAATATGCTTTCAGAAGTATTGTGTACTTCCACACCATTCAAAATTTGATAGGGGACTATTAAGGGCATGAAGTGTAAGGCCAATTAGCATTTATTCTACTCTTTAGCCTGTTGCTCTTCACCAACTCTCCAAAGGGGCTGAGAAATCTTTCCCCACCCATTCAGTGACATCACTGACCACATTGCCTGAGACCCCTAGGAAACTCCTCTCCTCCAAAAAATGAAAATGATTCCCAACCACAAGAGAATTTATATCTGCTTATGCTTTAGATCAGGGTTTTTCAACCAGTGGTACGGGTACCACCTGTGGTACATTGGCATCTGGAAGGTGGTACGTGACCATCCTAGAAAAGTGGTAGTGGGGGAGGGGAATGAGCTGAACCAGTGGCAGCACCGCACAAGCCTGAGCGAGAGACGGCTGGAGCTGCAGGGCTGTCAGGGCTCAGCGGAAGTGCCAGGATCAGCACCAGGCTCCAGCTGGAGTTCGGCGCTGATCCTGGCGCTTCTGCTGAGCCCAGAAGAAGCGCCGATCAGCTGGAATGTTGCAGCCTCTCCAGGGTCTTGTGATTTACATTCAGATGCTTGGCAACTGATTCATATTTATGACGGTCATAGTGTCCCAGAGTCATGTGAAGTGACCAAAACCTTCTGCAACCACCAGCAGACGGGGGGGGGGGAATAAAAACCAAACACCCCCCACCCCATCCATGCTGCCAATCCTCAACAGAAATGCTCACAACAATGAAAACCTTGGACAGGAGGAAGAGCGCCGCCGGGCGGGCAGGCAGGTGTCTTACTCGGCTGTGCCTTGGGGGGGCACTTTTTTCAGTGCCACTGTAACTTCGAACAGTCACTAAGCGAACTGTTGTAAGTCGAGGACTACCTGTATTTTATTACTTTTTTCCTTTTTGGGGGGGGTCATCAAGTTTTTGACACCTTGCTAGGCAACTGGTGGTACTCGGATGTTGTCATAGCCTAAAAGTGGTACAATGGATGAAAAGGCTGAAAAGCCCTGCTTTAGATAAATCACCCCAATGCAGTTGTGACAAGCTGGGCTTTACCTGCCTCCATCTCCTCCTCACTTTGTTTCTTTGTTTCTCTGATTTGTTTTTTTCCTTTTTGATGCTAAATACTAATATATAAATATCAAGGAAACTTATCTCTATGGATATGCCAAATATTACATGCTTTCTCCTTATTAAATATCTCCAATTCATCCAACTGTTTTGACTGGCATATTTGCTTACATGTAGAAACTAATGTTCATGGTTTGTGGACTTTATTTCCAAACATGATATGGTAATGATTGAAATGCATTGCCTACAGACAACAAATAATTAAACTGAAATGTTACCCTCAAGTAGTATTCTTTAAGACTCATGCCCTCTGCCAATCTGCTAAAATATACAGATGAGGAAATAAGGAAAAACCCAAAGGAAAGCTTGTATTTAGCTATCATAGAGAATGAATTAAAATACTTTAAAGATGTTTTTAAATGAAATTATGAGATGGGAGGAAGAAGTACTAACAGAAAAAGTGAGAAGTAGGCCACAGAAGAAAACATAGTTAATTTTAAGTGCTCATTCTCTTCCTTAGCATACGGAATTAGAAATAAATATGAGCTGGGCCTCTGAGCAATTCTTAGGAATCATGGAGGGAGGAGGAAAGGCATGCATGCACAAAGAAAAAAGGGAGAATATGAAGGAATCCTGCTGTGTGAATCAAATGATAAATCTTCAGAAAATCAGTTCTTTGTTCCTAAGCTGAAGAATATTTCCTTGATTGATTGTTAACCAACTAATTTAGTAAGTAATAGAGCTGACTAGTCTGTCTGATTGTGTTGGGCAAATACTTTGAAAAAAAAAAGCTTTGGAATCAGGAGATTTTATGAAGCACCTCTTTGCAAACCAGAAAAACCATCACCTCTTTTTCTATGGCTGGTTTGGAAGCTGGTCCCAATTAACTTCACATCAACAGGAGATTTGTCATTCTAACCTCTCCCAACCCAAGGGCAGAAACAGATCCTTGCAGGATTAAAAAATGTTTTTAAAAAATTTGAAAATAAAATTTCCAATTCCATTCCCTCTTGATGTCACTTTTTTCTATTCTTTAATTGGGAATGTGGTCAGGCCCAAAATATATTGCTAGCAAGCTTTTAATAGTTTCCTTCCTAGAGAGCCAACTACATATAAACTCAGAGGCTTGGAAATTTAGGTGTCTTCAGCATATGGAATGGAAGGAAGGAAGTTATTAGGAGGGAGGGAAGAAATGAAAATTTTAAAAGAACCTAATTGAAAGAGGTTCACCTGGTTATGAAGATGGTGAAAAATAACTTTCTTGGTCTCAATCACAATTTGCAAGAAAGAACATTATGGCACAGAACATTTGAGATGAGACTCTGGAGAACACTGAGGCATGCTTGTGTTGGAAATGGAATTAAAACACCAACAAAATTGGATTGGTAAGAAAAGAGTTTATTCTACAGAAAATAGAAAAGCAGTTTGCAAAATATGATGGGTCCTGGTGAGAGACTTCAACAGGAAGTTCTAAATCCAGAGACCACACTCAAACATTTAAACTCATAATATTATATACACTTCTATCGTGATGCCCCCGTCCCCTCCCCTTCAGTCCATTTGAAAGAACTTCAGAGAGCACAATCTTGCCCGAGACGCCTAGCCAGAATACATCATCCCTCCCTCCGGTTACATTGTTTTGAACTTCCCCCTGCCACCCTTTTGTCTTGTTAAGTATATCTTATAGCCAAGCTTCCGGGAATCTAGTGACTACGTGCAGTTTGTCTCGGCTAATCCTTTTATTGTCAATCAGTTGAAACCGTTTTATTTTTAAACTTCTGTGTGCCTCACAAATCCACCTGTTCTATTTTTTATACTGATTTAAAAATATTTTTTTAAAATGGTTTTAAACTTTTCCGGATCTCCTTGGGATTCTCGAAATCAAGTATTGCAGTATGTTCAGTTACCTTGTTTAACATCAGCATTTGCTCATCATTGGTTGCATTTACCATTCCCTCCACCGTGTTTTGTACAATACTTCTTATTATAGGGATCAAGCAGGGTAAGCACATTAATCCAAAAAATATTACTGCTAACATGAATAAAGCTTGTTTCTAATTTCTAAAAATTCCTCCCAGGAATCCCCCATCATCAAATATTCCAGTCCAGGTTTGGACCGGTACATGGGCTATTTTCCTCATCCTTTTTATTATCTCCTCAATGGCTTTCCCTTCATCATCTATTTGCAGACAACAGTTGGTTAAATTAAATTTTCCACAGACCCCTCCTTCTTCTGCCAATAAATAATCCAATACTAGCCTATTTTGATAAATTGCAGTCCTCATTTGGGTATTCTGTTTAGCCGACTTATTTAATGCTAGCGCTGTCTCATTAATAATAATTTCCAGAACCGCTTGTAACCTAATAATGCGATTCAGCATATAAATTGGAGCCCTATATCCCCATGATCCATCCTCAGCCCAAGTGGCAGGTCCATACATCTGTATTATATGTTCAGGTAGCCATTCATTATCCTTCCAATTTCCAATTTTCAATGATCGTTTTCTCCTAGATCCCTTCTCCTCATATACTTCTATTTCCCCTTGAGGAATAGGAAGTAGAAAAACTAGGTTTTATATTTATACACATGAACCACACCAATTGCTAGGTAGGCTGGTATATGCAAATTTTCCACATATCCAATAAAATCCTTGCGGGGCGAACCATTCTTTGGATGCATTGTCCCAAAGCCCCTGTAAAACCGTGTTATTAAAAGGATTTTGTTCAATACTATGCATGGTTCCCCAATTCTGAATACTTGAATCCCTGTAAGATCTCTGGCCCTCGCATATCATAGTTCCTACTTCCTCCTGGTTTTCGGAGCAATTTCTCTGAAAGCAGGAATAACTTATAATGGATGTAACGGGCTGAGATTGGTACTCAGGACACCAGTCCTCAATGATCACTATATCACACTCCTCTCTGCAGTCTCTGTGTATCAGTGCACAGTCTGGGCAATGGGTACAACAACAACAATTACACCAACATTTACAGTCACAAAACCAACACATTTAAAACTCCCCCCTTTTTTTCTAGTGTCTCTATATTTTGCTTTTTCTTATTATTAACTTCAGAGAATCAGGTTGAGGCACACTTCTCCACTCAGTTGGAGCTTCTACTGATGTAGTGGGTCCAGCCTTTCTCTGCCGTTTGTACTGCTATTTTGGATTTCAGCAGCACCTGGAAAGGGCCTTCCCACTTTGGAACTAGCTTCTCCTCCTTCCAACTCTGGATTAGCACCCAATCTCTGATCTGGAATTTGTGGACTGGAAACTCCAAGGGAGGTGCTTGTGCCAGCAATCCTTGTTTCCTGAGAAAATCAAAATATCTGGACAGTTTATGCTCATATTGCTTCCAACAGTATCCTAGAAAGCACATTAGTTGTCGCATTACTACATGGGTACTACATGGGTAGTAAAATCTACCTGAATGCACTGAAATGGCCTAAGGGCTGGAGACTTCCCTCCCCCTTTTTGTTTCCTGATTGCTTGCCTATTTACCTTTTTACATATCAAGCATTTATCCACCACTTGTCCTGCTGCTGTATAAATTCCAATACATCCATAATGCTTTATTCAACATCCATTTCCCATCTGGCAACATTCACCTCCCACTTTCTTCTACTTCCCATTTTCATTACGTCTCTCCCCCCCCCCCGCAACTACTTTGCTATGAACAAGTGTTTACTTCCTTTCAGCTTTCTGATTTAAAATTACTTGATAACAAATCCTAAATACCAAGACTTCCCCAAATGTCAACTTTAGACAAAAATGCCAATGGCTGCCTCTTTCCCCCCACTTCTGGGTAAACCCCCCTCTTCTAACCATTCCTTTGTCTGTATTTACAAACAAATTGGTTAATAAAGAGCAAACAAAGGAGCGCTTACCAAAAACTCTGCTTGAGTTTGTTTGCATACTAATCTTTATTCAAAACAACATAGCTCATTTATAATCCCAAAAATTTTCTCAACTTAAACAAGGGTTGAATTACAATTCCTTCAATTCTCTTAGGTATTATTTTCTATCAGTGTGTCCTGCACACAGACATAAAAACATAAAAAAATAAAAAAACAAAAAAGCAACTCCACACAAAAAATAAACAAGCTTAATAAGATATTCTGAGTTACTGAAATAGTTTTGTATCAAACTCTAGTATCAACTCTTTGCTTTTAATATAAATTTAGTCAAATTCCAATTTAATCAGATTCCATTCAGATGGAAACAAATTTCCATTAAGTAGGTTAAAACATTTACAAATCTAAGCAAAACAATTCATAGTCATTTCTTTTGGTTGATGGATATATCCTTTGTTCAACAATTATTGCCTCCTCTTCTGAATAAAAATTACAAGTTGAAACTGCAAGAATGAGTATTAAATTTCACATCCAACCCTTCTTCCTCAAACCAGAATTCTAAGCAGGAAAAAAATAGTTAAAAAGATCAGACCCCCCCCCTTTTTTTCTCTCTCTCTCTCTCTTAAAGCAACACAGCCAGAAAAGGGGGGGGGGTTGTGCCTGCAAACAGAGTTTGAAAAGGTATTAATACTGTAGTTAAAGAAACAGGCAGACAAAATGAGGAAATCACAGATGAGGACCAAAAGAAAGGCTGGATTTTGGTAAGAGAATATACATGAAAAGTTTCACTTCTGAACAATATTTGCAACAGGGAGAGAACAGAACTATTAAAAAATAGATTAAAAACACAAGTTATGATAGGCAAGAAAATGGTATAGGGTTTCCTGCCTGAGCAGGGGGTTGGACTAGATGGCCTCCAGGGTCCCTTCCAACTTTATTATTCCTGCTAACTTTGGGCTGTTCTTAAGAGTAGAGAGAGAGGGGGGAAGAAAAACAAACATCTTTCTTCACTCTGTTTGTTGGCCAGACAAACAGAGTGAGGGTATTTCCTTTTGGTAGCTTCTTTTCTCTTAGGATTAGAAACAATTAACTATCACATTTACCTCTCACAAAAAGACTTTGACACACATATACATACCAAGACAAGGAAAAGAGAACAGAAAAGGAAACAGAACTTTTAGTTCTACACATCCTGGTCATTCTCGCCACAAATCTCAGCTAACTCGAATTAGAGAAGGCACGAATCTTAAACATACCACGTGGTTGCACAGAAAGATAAAGTGAGAGAGAAAGAGAATCACTACTTCTTATTTTTCTTTTAAGTACCTTTAATTAGCCAAATTGGTTTTCCAGCAAAGTAAAGTCCATTTTCCTAACTTTGCTTTGCTTTGCTTACAGGGCCTAACCAGCTGGTTGCTCAAATCCAATTCTTTCATTCACTCATTCCATTCCATTTGCACACAGCCTCTCCCTTTTCCCTAACAAAAGGTCCTGTGCTCTGGCCAAACCCCCATGTTTTCCAGGGTCTGCCACTCAAAGAGATCCTTTCTGCAGTTAGGAAAGGCCAGAGAGAACAAAATCCAACTGTGATTGGGTAAAGGGTCTTCTCACTCACACACACAGAGACATACACACATTTCTCTTATTCCCCTGGACTTTAAAGTTCACATTTAGAGGTACTCACCTTCATCTTCTTTCCAAAGCAGCCCTTGAGCTCAAACTCAAAACTCCCTTTACTACCCTGGCTCCACATGGGCAGGGCCTGGGAAACCCATCCACAGACACAAGGGGTCTGCTGCCGGCAAGATGGGGCCTATGTTTCCTTTTCCTGTTTGGGGCTACTCAATTTTCTCATCCACCATATGAAGCAGCACAAATTTACCATAACTTCTTTTGTTAAATTTACTTTAGTGATCAGTTTGTTATATGGTGGTTTTCCCCAGTTTTCTAACAGTTTCCTAATGGACTATTGGGATCTATTTTTCGTTTTGGATTTTTCCTAACCCTTTTCACACATTTCTTCTCCTGGGACCCTCCCGAATTATCCATGGTTGGTTTACAGTACAATTCTCTTGTCCTTACCAATCTAATGAGATTCGCTTCACCAAGCTTCTTTCTCCTTTTACTCAAGAGTCCACTCTCACTCCACCTTGCCAGTCCTTCAGACCCTTGGGACATTCATACCTAGTGCATGTATGCATTGCCAGTCTTCCAGGACCCTCGGGGCATCTCACAAACACCTCTGAGACCGAACTGTCCTACCCAACCCTCCGACCGCCTAGGTTTTATTTTTTTGGGTTTACCCCAAGTTTTACTCACCTAGGTTCGTGCACGAAGTTACCCGGTCCATTCTTGGTAATTCTTTGGTCCCTTTCTTCTGTTCTTACCAATCACTATTTGGTTCAGGGGCCTGGCTCTGTTCTGCTTCCTCGACCTGCGACTGCAACCTTGGACCATAGAAATCAATGGGGCATGCCGTCCTCAGTTCACCTCGCCTCCCAAAGATGCAGGAACAGATGCCCGAGGCTTCACATTGGGCGCCAATTTGTTGGAAATGGAATTAAAACACCAACAAAATTGGATTGGCAAGAAAAGAGTTTATTCTGCAGAAAATAGAAAAGTGGTTTGCAAAGCATGGTGGGTCCTGGTGAGCGACTTCAACAGGAAGTTCTAAACTCAGAGACTACACTCAAACATTCAAACTCATAACATTATATACACTTCTATTGTGACGCCTTCATCCCCTCCCCTTCGGTCCCATTTGAAAGGACTTCAGATGGCACAATCTTGTCTGAGACGCCTAGCCAGAATACATCACCCCTCCCCCCGGTTACATTGTTTTGAACTTCACCCTGCCACCCTTTTGTCTTGTTAAGTGTATCTTATAGCCAAGCTTCTGGGAATCTAGTGACTTCGTGCAGTTTGTCTCGGCTAATCCTTTTATTGTCAATCAGTTGAAACTGTTTTATTTTTAAACTTCTGTGTTCCTCACACTTGTAAGCAAAAGAGGCTATTTATCTCTTTCTCTCTCCACTTCACAAAATTTCAAAGGTCTGTAACTAGGACAACCAATGATGACCTGATTGCAAGGGTCACTATTATCTGTGGATAGGACTATCAGTCACTATGCATAATATTTTCTTTTTCTTCCCTTCCCTTCTCCACAAGCCATTTTATATGAACAAGTGTCAGAAGTTTTTTGCTTCTTTTAGACAGTTGCTGTAGCAACTTCCCTTGTGCTGTAGATGACAATCTCAAGCTAAAGAAAGGATGTAAAGCTTTATAAGTTGCTTTAAATGGGATAGGCATGTTAGGGGTGTGCATATTTCTTTGTGTGAATTATAACATGTCCTAAATTGTCCCAGGGATATGGGCTTTCACCCAAACCAGAGTATAGTTATAGTAAGTCATTACAGGATCAGACATCCTTCTAACCAATATTCTGTAGTGTGGGGAATAGGAAATCAACTGGCAGGACACTATCACTATGAACTGCCAATGGAAGAAGAAGAGGAAGAACTGCTGCTGGGCTGATGAAAGCATCTATCAAATCTTCTTTTACAAATTATGAATTTATCCAAAGGGGCTGTGTTCACTTATCTGTATGTGTAATCCTGTTCCACTTTTCAGAGGGTTTTTAACATCTTTCCAAGACAACCTCCGAACAGGAATAGATTGTCCACTATTCCAAGAGAGACATTGCCCAAGACTGATACAGAAGACTAGTGAGGGGAGGGAAATGTGAGAGTGTGAGAGGAGCCAGGATGCAACACATTAGCAGCATCCCAGTTTGCAACAGGCCTTGCCACTTCTGGCTTTACCTGACACACCCAAATGTAACCCAAGGGCAAGAAAAGAACCTGGGCAAGCCCCAGAAACATTACTAGAACCCATAAAGCTAACACGACAGAAAAATAGATGAGGAACAATTCTTATCTCCTCATTCCAGAAACAACTAAAAATATGAGTAATGAAACTATATCCCAGGACCCATTTTACTTCCAAACACTATAATAACAATATAATAATGCCGCACTGGCCACCTCTTCAACTGTCCAAAGAGTCTGCTCAAATCATCTCCCCAAGCAAGGAGATAGCCTTCTGGAACAAGCTCTCAGTATCCCCCTAGCAATTATATCACTATAGTTGTTTCCAGTAGGCTTGCCTTCTGTCTACAGAAATAGAATGTAAAACAACAGTGTTGGAATTCTTCTAATCCAACCCCCAGCTCAAGCAGAAAATCCTATACCATTCCAGACAAATGGCTGTCCAGTTTCTTCTTGAAAACCACCAGTGATGGAGCACCCACAACTTCTAGAGATAAGCTGTTCCACCGATTAATTGCTGGAACCTTGGGCGAGAGTGATCACATCATACTGGAATTCAATATAATACAAACACGAGCAATAGAGTATAATCCAACCAGTGTCTTAAACTTTAAAAGAGCTTAGAGAGAGCATAAGCAAAATTTCATGGATAAAAATCCTAAAGGGAAAAACAACTCAAGAAGCAAGGAAAATACTGAAAAATATAACCATAAAAGCCCAGTCCAACACAATACCACTAAAAAAGAAAAGAAGAAATCCAAGAAGAAACCAGCATGACTGCACAAAGATCTCTCTGATACATGGAAAGACAAAAAGGATAAGTACAAAAAAATCTAAAGAGGGACACATAACTAAGATGGAATATCAGCAGATAGCCAAAATCTACAAAGATGAAGTCAGGAAAGCAAAGACTCAGAATGAACAAAGACTTGCAACAAAAGTCAAAGATAATAAAAAAAAAGTTTCTTTCAACATATAAATAACAAAAAAATATCAAGGAAACAGTTGGTCCACTAAAGAGAGAAGATGACAAGGAAGTAACAGGCAGTAGAGAGAAAGAAGAGCTGCTTAACTCATTCTTTGCATCAGTCTTCACACAAAAAGAAACTATAGCCCAACCTACCAAAAACATAGCTGTAAAAGACAGACTAGACATAAAAATTAAAATAAGCAAGAAAATGATAAGAGAATACCTGTCTGACCTTGATGAATATAAATCACCAGGGCCTGATGGATTACATCCCAGAGTTTTGAAGGAGCTGGCAAATGTTATCTCAGAACCATTGTATCATATCTTTAAAAAATCTTGAAGCACTGGGGAACTACCAGAGGATTGGAAAAGAGCTAATGTGGTTCCCATCTTCAAAAAAGGGGGGGGAAAACAGACCCAGGAAACTATAGACCAATCAGCCTAACATCAATGCCTGAAAAGATACTGGGGAAAAATAATCAAAAAACAGATCTGTGAACATCCAGAAACAAATTAAGTTATAACTAGAAGCCAGAATGGGTTTGTTAAAAACAGATCATGCTAAACCAATCTTACTTCATTCTTTGACAAAGTGACTAAATTAGTAGTCCAGTGAAATGCTGTGGACATAGTATATTTAGATTTCAGCAAGGCATTTGACAAAGTAGACCACAACCTACTTCTTGGTAAGCTAGAAAAATGTGGGATAGACAGCATCACCATGAGACAGATTTTAACTGGCTGACAAACTGTATTCAATCAGTAGTCCTTAATGGTACTACATCTACATGGAGGGAAGTAAGCAGTGGGGTACCACAAGGTTCTGTCTTAGACCCAATACTCTTCAATATCTTCATCAATGACTTAGATGAGAGAATAGAAGGGGAACTCATCAAATTTGCAGATGACGCTAAGCTGGCAGGAGTAGCCAACACCCCAAAAGATAAGCTCAGGATCCAAAAAGATCTTGACAGACTTGAACAATAGGACCTAACAAAATGATATTTAATGTGGAGAAAAGCAAGATTTTACACCTGGGCAGGAAAAACTAAAGGTACAAGTACAGATTAGGCAAAACCTGGCTCAAAAACAGTAACAGTGAGAAAGACCATGGAGTTCTAGTGGACAATCATGAGCCAGCAGTGTGTGGCAGCAGCCAAATATGAGCCAGCAGTGTGCGGCAGCTACCATCTTACTGTAGACAGCCAATTCTGTGCTTGACAACTAGAATTTGCATGACATTTGCACAACATTACCTTTATTGAAGTTGCCTTAGTTCATTAATGAGCAAGTGTGAAGCCAGCCTCTTTTTGAATGTATGAATTCTGTAATAGTAAGAAAAGAAACCAGAAATGGATCCAGAAGAAGGGGGAAAGTCCTGGTAAATTCTCAGAATGGAAATCTAGGCAAGACCAATTTTGAGAATATTTATATTTTCCAGTTCCTTTGAATATAAATTAAATTTGTTCCATACTTCAATCTGGTGTGACTCAGTTTTGTAGAATTAGCAACAGCTCATTAGTTTGTTTAGGGGAAACAGTCAATAGCAATAACACTTAGACTTATATACTGCTTCACAGTGCTTTACAGCCCTCTCTAAGTGGCTTACAGAGTTAGCATATTGCCCCCAACAATCTGGATCCTATTTCAACCTATGGAAGCTGTGAGTTCTCCATTGCTGAAGCTGGTAGATGGTTGAATTGGTTTTCCTGCATATTGCAAAGGGTTAAAGTTGGTTCCTTACAACTCAACAATTTATATAATTATATGATTTTCTATATGGAATAGAATTGAGTAAAGAAGAAAGACTCCTCTATCTGAGACTATTAAAGCCAAAGTTGCTAAGGAAAGTATTTCCTGTATAGTGTTGAGTTCTACTGCTTAGCCTCAGCACAGTAAAGGTTGAAACTAGGGCCTGGATGTGCACATATTTTTTATCAAAAGGCTTCAATTCCCTATGGTTGCCTTTTTGGGGCCTCAGGCAGTTAGGACCTAATATATTGGCCTTTCATAGCTGACTTATAGATTCCAGAGTTTCAAGAGGAAGCTGGGGGATTTTGTTGAGGAACAGATCAGAGCTAGAAGGGACCTTGGAGGTCTTCTAGTCCATTCACCTGCTCAAGCAGGAGAACCTATACCATCTCAGACAAGTGACTGTCTAGTCTCTTCTTAAAAATCTCCAGTGATGGAGCGCCCAGGATTTCTGGAGGCAAGCTGTTCCACTGGTTAATTGTCCTCACTGTCAGGAAGTTTCTCCTTAATTCCAGGTTGCTTCTTTCTTTGATCAGTTTCCAACCATTTTTTCTTGTCCTTCAACAAATCAACATTAAGGGAGACAAGGTTTTTGTCTTATCATCTATATCTATATCTATATCATCTATATCTAGATGATAAGACAAAAACCTTGTCTCCCTTAATGTTGATTTTGATCAAGTTTAGAGAATGTATATTCCTAGTCTAGGAAACTAGCTGCCATTCTCATGAATGTAGACTGGCATTTCATTGGATGAAACCAATTAGCTTCTGTTCTTCCACTTCAGTAAGGGAGACATCTTTGATTTGGGATGGAGAGATTAAACCAAAGAATGTGCAATATGTGCCCTGATTCTCTAAGGTGTAGCTCATCATGGGTTCCTATAAGTCATTTTGTCCCTCTTTTAGCAAATCTATGTAGTCTTTTCAGTACAGACACTGGAGCATCAGGTACTCTGGCCTTTACAATTAGAGTCAGTTATGGATGCTGGACTGTTGAAAGAAAAGTCTTCATCCTGGTTCATCCAAGCTGTGGATAAATAAACAACATGGTGACTGCTTTGGGAAGAAGGTTCCAGTTTATTGAAGAGCCAGAAAGATGGTTCTTGCAGGAAAGACCAGAGAAAAGAAGGGAAGGGCTGAGCACATGGGTAGAAGATTTTTATAGTCTCTGAAAGCCTTTTGTTTGGAATAGTTTCCTGTTTCTGTGGCATGAACTTTGAGGCTATTTCCTGTGTCCTGTGACCTGAGTTTAGGTGTGCCTCTCTGGTATTCTTTATGGTGATGGGTTAGTCCTATTATCATATCCTGCTTCCCTGGTGATGGGGCTAATGGCTCCTAGAGTTTGGGTGGGGTATGCAGATTTTATGTCTTTGTCTTCTTGATCTCCTAGCTGGGGCCTTTCTGGTGGTTTACATCTGCATTTGTATAGAGCTAGCTCCTGCTTGGGACAGAGAGACTTGGGGGAAGAGTTGGTTTCTGCTTTTTAAAATCCTTTTGAGGAAATATGTTTTTCTGCCGTTTTAATATTTCCTTCTCTGGGGCTGACTTCCCACAGGACCTTGCAGAACTAGGTTCTTTGCTGAGTCTAGCCAACAGAGCTTTAATCTTTCTTCCATATTGCCAAATGTTTTCTCCCTTATGTTCTTTTTGATCCATTCATTATCTAAGACTATTTTCTTTATAAATATATTGTCCTATATATAATAGATTATATTTATATGAATATATTGCCCCTTATTGATTTCCTATCAAAAGTTCACAGTATAGTGCTCATAGAATTGCTGATGTCTAGTGGTTCAGGCATTTCCTTGAATCATTAAAAAAAACAAATTTAACTATAAGTTTAAAGATTTCTATTTTTTTTTAATATTGAGCAAAAGTTTAATTATTTTATTGAGTTTGGAAAGTTTTACATGGATTAAGAACTCAAATGGACTTGATTTCAGAATTTCAGCTTGATTGAAAGCATCCTCTCCATGGGAAAATCCTTTGTTTATATAATAAGACTTTGAAGATTAGACACTTCAGAGCACCAGATGGCTACTTAAAAGAAACATTTGATTTATGGTAATGGAGCTTTTTGAACTCTTTAACTCTTTCATAGTATCTATTGGTGTAATTGCAGAGGAGCAAGCCCCGATGAATAAAACTGAAACTGATTTACAGATGAAATTAAAAATTACAACTTAGGAGATGAAAATAATGGATTTACAAATAAAAATGGTGAATTAAAAACTGATAAAAATACAAATAAATCAGATGAACCATCTGGATTATTTTCTTATACATATACATAAGTCATATTTTCTTATATGACTTATGACAACAATTGAGCCCAAAATTTATGTTGTTAAGTGAGACATTTGTTAAGTGAGTTTTGCCCCATTTGACAACCTTTCTTGCAACAGTTGTTAAGTAAATCATTGCAGTTGATAAGTTACTAACCCGGTTAGTAAGTGAAACTGGCTTCTCCATTGACTTTGCTTGTCAGAAAGTCACAAAAGGTGATCACATGATCCTGGGACACTGCAATCGTCATAAATATGAACCCATTGCCAAGCATCTGAATTTTGATCACATGATCATGAGGATCCTGCAATGGTCATAACTCTGAAAAACAGTCACAATTCATTTTTTTCAGTGCCATTGTAACTTTGAACGGTCACTAAATGAACTGTTGTAAGTCAAGAATTACCTGTACTGAATTTACAAGAGGGATTTGTTGGAGTTGCTATGTTGGAAGTACAAAGGGGTTGATAAAGATGACAACAAGAATTTTAGAGATGAGAAAAATGGAGCATGAGAAGACAGATGTCAGAACTTTGAGGATTTTAAAGATTGTTTACAGAGAGAATTGGTTTATTCAGTTAAGGTTAAAATAATGGATTGTGATTTTGGGGGATGTTTAATGCCTTCTTGATTGGAACTGGATAAATATGGTTATTTCTGGTAATGTTTAATTGTGTTTTTTAATGGGATTGAATTTGAGTGGAGTGATTTGTTTAAAAGGAAAGGAAAGATTCAGACTGCATATAGTACATATAATTTGTAATATTTATATTATTATTTCTGATAACTGGACCTTTGCTGTTTAATAAGGAGAGATGAGGTTCTAGAGATTTATTTAGAGAAACTGGAGTGTGATGTGGAATGATAGATAGGTAGGTAGGTAGGTAGGTAGGTAGGTAGGTGGGTGGGCGGGCAGGCGGGCGGGCGGGCAGGCAGGCAAAGATAGAGATACTGTATATTGTATGTGTATGTATGTGTATGTATGTATACACACACACACATACACAAACACAAACACACACAATTCTAACTTATTCTAACTATAACTCTCCACACCATTCTTTTTTAATCTTATCAATTTCATGTAGAAAAGTCTTTCTTGAGCTTTTCCTTTTCTCTCAATCTGTTTATCCCCTTGATTCAATTCTCATCCATTCTCAGTTACAGCCAAACCAATTCAAAGCATTTCTTTTGTAGTCATCATTTCTTTTTTATTTTCAGAATCCAGTAGAAGTACTACATTCATTCAGCACCCATTCACTGTTGACCTTCTATTTTCTAGTTTTGCTATATATATTCAATTTCTCTGTTCTCATTACATTCAGCTTGCTTCTAGTTTTCTTCTGATATTTCCAACTCTCCTTTCATAGGTCATATGGAGAATTAAAAAGGCTCATACAACTATCTTGGACTTTCATCCAATGATTTCCCCTTCTTATAGCTTAGGGTCTCACATTTATTGTAAGTGACTCAGGTTCTCAGGCAACACTATGACATCAAATTCAAAGAGATGAGGAAAATTACTTAACTACATTTAACATTAAAAAGAAAGCCAAAGCCAAAAAGTAAAAACTTACACGAGTCTTTTGCCCAACTTTAGCTTACTCATTGTAGACTAAGATTGCCCAAGAAATAAATTCAATATCCTGCTTGTCTGACCATACATCTTTCAGAAGACCTCTCTAAGGTCAGCAGGCTTCAGTCACATTATTTTTAACTTGTGTTTCCCAGGAAACTTAGCATAGTTTAATACTTCCTTAATATTACCATATATTATCATATAATATTATCATATATCTATTTTCAGTATTTTTTCATAAATGAATTCAGTAAACAGGCACATGCACACATTGCAAGTCATTTATTAAAAACATTGGTTGCAAGATCTAATCTGGGCCAGTCATCAGGATTTACATTTTCAAGCTTTCAGATTCATGCTGGAGACCAACTTTGGGGGAACTACTCTCTACTGGAATATGTGCTTTGGGCTATTCTGTGAGTTGTATTTATGTGGTGCCTTCCTATTAGTTGATTGGTGTGTTGATGGCTGGTGATTGACTGTTGTTTCCTTGTGCTGCCAAGCCCACGGTTCCTAAGTACTTGATAGGCTGATGATAAATCAACACTCCTGTTAACTGACAAAGTGCCCATTTCCCAGGCTTCAATCATTTCCCTGGAGATATAATAATAATAATAATAATAATAATAATAATAATAACAACAACAACAACAACAACAACAACAATAATAATAATAATAATAATAATAATAATAATAATAATAATAATAATAATAATAATAATAATAATAATGTTGGAAGGGACCTTGGAGGTTATCAAGTCCAACCCCCTGCTCACGCAGGAACCCTACACCATTTCAGACAAATGGCTGTCCAGTCTCTTCTTAAAAACTTTCAGTTGGTTGTTCTAGCATTCTGAGATATTTTTTTCTTATAAGAGCTATTTAAACTTCTGGCTTTGGCAATTTTTTACTGAATCATTCTTTCATTAGGAGCTGTGGTGGCACAGTGGTTATAATGCAGTATTGCAGGCTAATTCTGCTTACTGCCAGGGGTTCGATCCTCACCAGCTCAACATGCTAGTTTCTTAGAAAGCTCCAGCAATGGAGAACTCATAACTTCCATAGGTTGAAATAGGACTTAGATTGTTGGGGCAATATGCTGACTCTGTAAACTGCTTAGAATAAAGCACTGTGAAGTGGTATATAAGTCTAAGTGCTATTGCTATTGCTATTCATTAAGTTAACAGCAGAAAGACCAATAGTACAATTGTCTGAGTCTTAGAATTTTCCTAGATTTTTCCGAACATTTGGAAAAATTAAAGCATTAGATGTGTTATACTTGAACTGGAACAAAAAGTGGCAAATTGCAGAACACTGCATCAATGAGCCAGCTTACAGATTCTTTATTATTGCTTGGGCTTATTTATTATCAAGTTCAGGCATTCAATATGAATTGGACTATAAAATGTACTTCAGGGGAGCTCCTGGATATGAAAAAAATCACATTAAAATGTTCCATCTCAAAGAAGAGGCTTACCCATGGGATGTGGCTATACCACCGCATGAGGATAGAAACCAGGTTTGTACGTGCATCATTATATTAAACACACTTCTTGGTTGAGTGGAAACAGAATTGGGCTTTCACACCAGCTTGGCTGCAGCTCCCACCCCCACCCCCCTCCTCACATCTGCTCTTTTCCATCATGTAAATAGTTGGCATGATCTCTCAGTGTGGTGGAATGGGGAAACAAACATCTTGGCATGACTTCTCTGTAGGGAAAAAAACAATCTGTGGCTAAATGTCTCAGTGGTACAAGATATCACATTCAATTCCTGCATAACTAATCAGGCTGAAAAACCTGAAACCTGGAGAGTTGCTGTCAGTCAGTGTAAAAAATACTGAGTTAAATGGCCCAGACACTTCATCTAATATAAATGAGCACCTAATGTTTATATGACAGGTCTAGTCACCACTGAGTCAAAGGAGAAAATAAAAGGACTTCAAACTACAATTCGAGCTAGCCAAAATCAGAGCTCTCTGGAACATCATGGGAGCACATTCAAAGTCACCTTATCAGCACAAGGAAAGAAGACCAGGCAAGGTCTCCTTTTTCAAAGGTACCTTGTATTACTCGTACTTGTACTTGCTTTTGTTTGGAGGAGTCACCATTTCTTTGTCATCTTCTTCTTGGCTATGGCCAATCTTGGCTTTGATGTAAATGAGTAATAAAAATGTGTTCTTATGCTGTGGGGAAGAAAATCATGCTGGCATATGCTCTGTTTCAAAACATGGATCAGTAAACCTAAGAACAAACTAAGGGCAATTTGTTCTCATCCACTCTTTGCTTACAAGAGTGGTGTTCTTTTCTACCAATGCCGTTAAGATGTTTGTTTTTGCCAATTTTACCCTAAGGGTTTTGTAAGTACAACAATTTTTTGTCAGAAGCAGGCTGGAGTGCATTATTTCCATTCTCTTCTCACATCACTCTGGTAACAATAAACTTAAAGTTTTATGAGAAAATGTCATCTGTTTAGCTGAGCTGGTTAAAAAATGTGCTTGAAGCATTCATGAGGCCAATTACCACCAACCATCATCCTTGTGGGGCATTTTGTACATAAAGCAAAACTAATGACCTAAAATTTGGCTGCACTCAGAATTCATCCATTTTATCAGTTTCAGTGATAGACTATTGAGTGTACTATTAGTACTCTTATTTAGGAACCATCATCTGTGACATCATATATCATATCATATCATAATCATAATCATTATTTTGAAAATAATTTTAGGTTTTAAAAACAGGAGGAGTAGTCTCCCCTGTGCTGGCTGATGATAATTGATTTTTATGTTTTAGAAAGAGACCTTATAGAAGAAACATCAACACATTAGCCTCACTCAGTTGAATGACTCACCTCCAGCCACAGCTGTTTCTACTATTGGACATGTTATTCAAGAGAAACTGTAGAAGAGATTACAGGATCTAACACAGCGGTTCTCAACCTGTGGGTCGCGACCCCTTTGGGGGTCGAATGACCCTTTCACAGGGGTCGCCTATGACCATCGGAAAACACATATTTCCAATGGTCTTAGGAACTGAGACACAGCTCCTCTATCTGTCTCCAGGCGGATAGGGCCTATACAGTTAAGCAGATGGTTCGCTTGGCTCGGGGGAAGGGCCTGGGTCCCACCAGCCCCCAAGCCCGGAGAGAAAGCGCAGAGCTGCCCTGCCGTAGCACCCTCGTTGACCTCTGGGAGTTTGGGCGAGGCGGAGCCAGCCTTCCGCGTGGCTGGCTAGCGGCCAGGAGGGAGGGGAAGGAGGAGCAGGCTGGCAGGATGATTGGGATGATCCTCTGTTACGTCCTGCTGCCCATCGCGGTTCCTGCAGGCTTTCCAAGGTAACCACCTCCCCCCTTCGCACTCGTCCCCCCCGCTCAGGCGAAGCAGGCTGACCATCGCTCCCCTCTCAGGGCGGGATGGGACAGGGCATCCAATCAGGCAAAGGGCATGGCTGCTGGGCTTCCGCCGTCCTGCCAAGGCTTCTCGCTCGTATGCCAGGCCCCGGCCATTGCCGGGCAGCTGGCCCAACGGCAAAAAGGATGCCCAGGAGGAGTATCCTGCTTGCACCGCCCGTTTCCATCCAGCGCTGGGAGCCGGGGTTTCATTGGGCCTTCCCGCCCCCTCTCCATCCCGCCTTCTGGCGTGTTGGTGAAGTTTCTCCCCTCAGAGGATCAAAACAGCCAGACCAAGGCGGCCGTGAGGTTGCCTGTAACTGAGATCGACACTGAAATGGGTCCTGGAAATTATACTGTGTTTTAAAATCTGTAAGAAAAGGCAAATGGTTGGAACAAGAGGAGGATAGGCGTGTGTGTGAAAAAAAATAATAAGGCACTTGGGCAGGTGGAATCGGAGGACCAGAAACAACTTTGCTTGTTTTGTAATGATTGACTTTTACATGAGACTTTACTTGCATTATTTTCTTGCAACCTAATGAGGTAGATCAGTTTTATTTTCCCTGCTGTTCAGTTGGAAGGGAGAGGATGTAAGAGCAGGCGTTGCCAACGTTTTTATTTCACAGGTATTCATTCAGTTAGGGTTTTTCCCCACCAAATCTGCGATTTTGATTATCAGCATGCCTTGGATTGCATGTGTCACATTTCATTTCTTTTTGGGGCCTCATTGCCCTGTTGTGAGATGTAGAAAAGGCCCATTAGTTTGAAAGTTACTTACTTTCTAATGATCGGGATGATTTTGAGACTGCACTATATCAAATTTCAGTCCCTCAATCCTAAATAACATGCTTACAACTTTTTGTATATAACTTTATTCTGTCTCATTTCTTCTAATTGTGTTTACAAAGTAAAATCTTAATTTTACTTAAATTGGGTCTTTGTTTCTACAGTGCTTATTGACCCAGTCAACTAATTTTTGAAATTAATGTCAGTTAATTTGCTTTTATTTGAATCAAGAATAGAAAAGTTAGGTTTGTCAGTAAGCACTTCTTGTTTACTGTCTGATTTCAAATTCAACTGAATCATAAAATGTTGATATTGCTAAAACCAAATATTCAAAGTCCTATGTGAGACTTACATAATGCACAATTGTTATAGATCCTGGCTCCCTATATCAGATATTTACATTACGATTCATAACAGTAGCAAAATTACAGTTATGAAGTAGCAACGAAAATAATTTTATGGTTGGGGGTCATCACAACATGAGGAACTGTATTAAAGGGTCACGGCATTAGGAAGGTTGAGAACCACTGATCTAATAAAATATAGCATAAAGACACCAAGGTGCACATACGGTAAGTTAAAAAGGCTGTTAGCATTCCACTGGAATGACATGAGTATGGATTTTCCTCAATTTAAAAGTGTTTTAGCATATAATGATGCTACATAGGATGGGTTTTTGCCTTAGCTGAACAATACTGAAATGATTATTCCTTAATATTATTCCTTAATAATATGCTATTGAACATTCTTGAATTTGAGTTATAGTATTTTCTGTTACCTGGAAAGATATTTGTTGCCAGGCATGAAGAAACTCCATACATAAAAAAGAGTTTTGAATTAGTTAGAAAACCCATTCGTTTTAAAGCACATATAGGAGATTTGGTTTTTTTTATTTCCTCAATGTACTGGTAATGGCCACGGAAAATTGACATGCAAATGGTTTGGCATACAGTACAATTTTTCCATTGCTTAATGAAATTATGGTTTTAAAATTATTTTCAATAAGTAGAATATTTCTAAATCTTAGATTAAAACTCAAGAACATCCTTCTCCTTCTCTTTCTCCTTTCACCTCCTCCTAAAGCACAGATTCAGATCAAAAGATTGCTGATTCTGATACAGGGTGGTGTTTTGGGGGGTTTGGAGGAGAAAGGCCTAACATTTATCTTGGCTTGTAAAGGTATGTGGCAGTAGGAACATGTTGACTTGGTTATGCAATGTAGATAATGTAGAACATTACTGAATCACCATATATTACTTTGGTCTGATAAATATTTTCCTATCTACAAGTAGACATGATTTAGTACTGAAGTGTTATCCTGTAAAATTGCATTGCCAGGGCAGAGCAGAAAGAGTTGTCTAGAACAACAAAATTGTATTCCCCTATCTTCTAACCTAGGCAGTGGAACACTGTTTACCTACAGTGGCACTTCAAGTGGTCTTCATTTCGTGACCACAATGCTTTATAGACCTGCAAAAGTAATAAATATGAGGAGTGGTTGGAAAGTTACTTTTTCATCACTGCTATAACTGTGAATGGTCACTAAATGAGACAGTCACTAAACAAGGACTAGCTGTAATTGAATCTAACTGGCCTTGTGGATTCATGATGTTATCATGTTAGGTATGTCACTGCTAAATGGTTTTATTCATGTAATGTCCTAAAAATAGTGCAGGAATATATAGTAATATTTTGTGACTATAATTGGGTAGCATAAGTGTTGCATGGAATCTCTGCTTGTCTAAATAAAAAGTGGAAGACATCCTCCAAAAAAACCACCCATATATAATATAGGGATTTTATAAATATTATTTGCACTTTTTAAAATGTCATTTTCCACAAAGGAAGTAACCTGATCAATACCCACAATAGTTGTTATATGCAGTCCATAATACTGTCCTTTTTACAAGATACTAGAAGTAATCGTGAGCAAATTTTTGTAATTCTTTTCGTCACTTTCATCACTCAAGTGATATATAAATATGAATGTAACACACACACACACACACACACACACACACACACACACACACTGATCGAGGCCCTTTACAGTTCCATTGTTCTCCTTGTAGATTTTTGCATAAAGCAAAAGATCCAAAGTTATGGATCTTATGACATTTTTACATGTAATATTGAAGTTTGCACTTTCAATGAAAATAATAAATGCATCTGATGATCTGTCTGTCTGTCTGTTTATCTATTCCTGCTGATTCCTTGATTGACTTAAAAATAGAATAGACTTTAAAATTTGGGTAAGTTTATTAGACCAATGGAAGGATAGGTCTAAAATGAAAGAAATCACAATAAAGTCCTTGAGTTGTCCTAGTATAGTGGTGGCGAACCTATGGCATGTGTGCCAGAGGTGGCATTCAAAGCCCTCTCTGTGGACATGTGTGCCACTGCCAGCAGCTTGCGCAGGTCCATTAGGCTGCCACCGCCACCCAGAGCAGCAACCCTACCCAGCGCAAAGGAGGTGAAGCGGTTGGATAGGAAGCCCTGCGTAGAGGTGGTAGAGCACACCCATGCCGAGCAAGTCAAAGGCCACCCCAAGCGGGGAAAGCCAGATCCCCATTGGTGCCATGCCCCCCCCCAGTCCCAGCAAGGATTGCATGCCTCCCCCATCTCTGCTGGGCCTGGCGGCTATGATGCCGATGGGGATCCAGCTTGTAAAAGAAGCAGTCGGTTCGGTCTGCTCACCTGATGGAAATGGGACTGAAACAGGGGTCCAGGGAGAATGGACTGCCGAGGGGGAGGCTTGTTCTTCAGAAGAGCTTGCAGGCAAAAGCAAATGATGAATAACCTCCATTTGCTCACCCGCTATGTCCAGGCACTGCAGAGGATGAGCTGCACGACTGGGTGCCTGGCTTTGGGGCAGTAAAAGTGCACTCTCTCTCTCCCTGTACCTCCATTTTCTTTGTGGCCAGAGGGAGTGTGCACGCGGACATGTGGGGTTAAAGGCAGCCACAAGGAACGACCAGTGCCTCCCTACGGCCCGCTCTCTCACTCTCTGGGTGGATTATTTATTTATTTATTTATTTATTTATTAAATTTATATACCGCCCTATCTCCCTTGCGGGACTCAGGGCGGTGAACAGGCGATACTAAAAACCACGAATAAATAGTTTCTGTTTTAAAATCGAATTGAATAATAGGCCTGTTCTAAAAACACATTAAGCTTATGGCATGTGGAAGGAGGCAGACAGTGCAGCATCAAGGGCATGAGGAGGGCCCAAAAGGATGCATGTTGAATAAAACTGTGTTGAGTGGAGTAGTCAAAGGAGCAGTTATTTCACTGTTTTGTGCCTCGCTTGCTTAGAAGTTCTACACAAGTCTCGTCCTAACAAAGTCCCCATCCTGAAAGTTCCTTTTAGTCCTGACTGTGAATTGCTGGGCAGGACTTAAACACAATGCTTGGGAAAAAAGAGGTGTTGCCAATGAAGGCAAGGGGGCATGGCCTTATCGCTGCGTTGAGGGCACAAGTTGGGAGGCAGTCATGGCCGGTGGTGGTAGAAGGTGTGTGTATGTGCGTGTGGACGTCTGGTGGTCGAGGGGCCAATGGTCCATAAGGCAAGATCAGTGGCAGCAGAACAGGGTGGCGCACACAAGGAGGGGCGTCCATGGTGTGGCCTCATGTCTAAGATGCTGCAGAGGAAGCACCACTGGCTCAGCAAGATGCAGGAGTGCTCCGTGTCCTGGGGGAGCGGCTCCAGCCCAGACCCCGACCTCCTGCAGGGCGGTGCAGAACAGGGAGAATTCCCTTATCTTGGGGGCCACCTGCTGACAGTGGCCCCCAAGTGGTGGCATAGATGGTTCCATTTTGCTTTCAGGGAAGCCCCCTGCCCCCAGGGATGTACTAGAGGTAAACGGAACCCCAGAGTGTGCCAATCAATGGGCTGGCAGGCTGTGGCTGTTGACGGACACTGTCGGCCCCCATGCACTCCCTGGTCTCTGTCTGCGGGGGTCGATGGTGTCAGGTAGCAGCCACCCCGGCTCCCGCCTTACCTTACCTCATGGCAATGGCACCCTCGCCCTCCTCCCTGCCTGCTGCCCACTGCCCCACCCGCCAGAAACCCCCTGGATCTCCAACCCTGCCCAGCCCCCACGAGCAACATCAAGGTGGTCACACCCACCCCGGCCATGCCCACCCAGTCTGCCTGTGACCACTGCAGCCACACCCACTCAGTGGACCATGCCCACCCCTGAGGGCACCACAATGCTGATAAATAAGTGAGTTTTGGATTGCAGTTTGGGAACTCGGTCTCTAAAAGGTTTGCCATCACTGTTCTAGTACCTCTTGCTAGTACTTATGAATGTTATTTTTGATGGAAGAGTGAAGTTTTTGTTCTAAAATATTTTGGAGTATGAGCCTTTTCTAGAATCCTCAAATATTTATTATATTTTAAAGTTTACACATTAAACTTTATATTGTAAATATTAGAGGAGTATATGAGTTATATGCAATTTGAATGACCAAAGTTTTATATGATCTAAGTATTTAATGTACAACTACTTGCTTGTTAAATTAAAATACTAGCACTTCACTGAATATTCTTATTTTGAGAAAATCTAATAGATGTTTTAATGTCAGTATCGACATAATAGTAAAATGAATCAGAAAATTAAAATATTTTTGAAACAGTTTTATTTTATATGTATTCATCCAAGAAAGCTGTGCCCCCCACCAGTCTAGATACTAGCTCATCTCTTATCTTAATGTCAAAATCAGAAGTATATCATCTGAAAATAATAAATTTGTGCAATTTTGAATCATACCCAAATTTACTATTTTTGACGCAGCAAAAAAATCTAGTACATCACTGGACAAGTTCTTAAAATATTTATTTTTTCAGTGGTGCTTTTTATTAAAAAGATGACTGTTTACCAAAAAGAATTTAAATGAAAATCAAAAATGAATAACTTAGTCAGCCACAACATAACCTTTGATGATATCCAATTAGGTTTCCCACTACTGGAATGGCAAGACAATGCCCGCTGCAGCTCTATATTCATTTTCAAAAGCTCTGAAGTATTGAGAAGAAGGAAACTGTGTGTCCTGTGGGTAGACACAATCTTCACAAGATGTTGGATTTTTTTCCCTTTCTTAAAATATGAGATAGTGACATGCAGAAACATTTATGTAACATGGTACATGCTATTCCAATGGTAGAGTAGGCAATATGAAAACTGGTTCTTTTCGTCCACAGATATAAGTCTATGATGTTCCAGATGAACTTACATACAATTTTCACAGTCCAAGTTACTGTTGTAAAATTCACAGGATACAGAGTTGATGGACTGTAACCAAAAACTTCACATTTCTCTGCAGTTTTCTCTAAACCTGAACTGCAAAATTGTATGCTAATTTTACAGCACTGAAACATTTGTGCTCTAATTCCAGAAACAGTAGGAAAAAGTTTGGAAATGATGAAAATATGAATAAGAAGAAAAACAAAAATGGCAACATTTTGCCAAAAGAAATAATATGCATCAAACTTGGAAAAATATGTTTGTTCCTTATTATTTATATTTTGTAAATGTAGCACATCAGCTATATTATCAGTTTTGTAAATGTAGCACATCAGCTATATTATATACAAAATAGATCTGAAAATGTTCTATTATTGAATCTATACATTAGAAATGTTCTATTGATTTAATTCTAAAGAAAAAAATCTAATAACCTCGCAGAAATAAAATGATATAGCATGCCATAACAACAGAAAGCACTAAAATTAAATAATATACAGTTATATATTTATGTGCATATTGTGCAAATATATTTTGCATTAATCTTGTTTAAATAATTTTGATAATATGAATGCATTTCCTGTCAAGAAAACAACATTATTTTCTAAATTATCTTTGGAATACTGTTTTTGTTTTTTTTTTATAAAACTTTGAGCTAGAATTACTTGGTTGGCATCATGGATTTTTTTAAAGCTGCATAGTAGCAAAAAGCTTAGAAAGAACTAATTTCATCCATTCTCATAGAACTTTTCTAATCCATAGACCTGTCTTTCAAAATCTCCTGTAATCCAGCTATCTCCTGGAAATTTGAAAATGGTGAAGAAGTACACAAAGCACATGAGAATTAAACTGCCCATACAATAAAACCTTGATTTGATAGATCATGCAGAAGGAAAGTATTTTCATTAAATCTGAATGTTCATAATTTGGATCAATTTTCATTACTGAGGTACAATACATTGTATAAAATCTAGAGGTAATGAACAATCCCTCTATTGGCTAAATCCTTGATTTCATCTATATTAGTTTCATAAATGGAGATTGAGTTGAATTGAATAAGACTTTACTGACTGAAGTCTGCCTTATAAAGGATTTACTGCAGTTTAATCAGAATCTCCATAGATGATAACCCCTAATTTTGAATAGGAAATGATTTAATAAACCCACATTTTAAAAAATCCTGAAAATGTAAACAGTTGTTCAATTTCAAATAACATATTGTAGTAATATGTAAAAATGTTCCTAGCAAAAGTAAAAGTGATCAAGAAAAAGCAAAATTAAAATATTCCATTTTGAAAAAAATATATTAACACAGTAAAAGTATCTCAGAGACTTTCAAGTTGACATGAAACAATTCATTTGGTCAGTATTAAACAAATGAAATTAAAACCTTTTGCTTAATTACCTTACATAATGGACACTGTAAATCAGGGGTGTAAAATTGCCAGCCTGCGGGCCGGACGCGTCACCAGGAAACCGCACCCACCCCATTGCCAGCAATGGAGAAAAAGCTCCGAAATGTCATGCGACTGCACGTGATGTCGCGAGTTTGACATGTCTGCTGTAAATAAGAGTAATTAAAGTAAAGTATATAACTGGTTTTGCAAACAATAGGACAGAATTTTGATGATTTAAATAAAGATTTGGTAATCTTACAGAACTATATTTAT
>NW_015386422.1:135390-144508 GCF_001527695.2 Protobothrops mucrosquamatus
ATATATATATATATATAGTGTAAAATGTCTTCTGTACATATACAAAATAACAGGCAAAATAGTATTTGCTTGTTACAGTCTTTTTGTTAAAAAAAATGAAGTAAAAGTCAATTTAGTTGACATAGTATAGCCAGTAGATTAAGTTGAAAAGAGAAAATGTGAAAGGAAACACCATCCTTGACCATCTATCAATTGCATTCACATCTGTTAGATCAGGAATTTTTATTTTTAGCTGAGAAGATCTTCTCCGTAAATGACTCTTCTTAGTGTGAGTGCCAGTTCTATCTAATGTACGTCTCCCAAGAGTTTCTCGGTGGGAACTCTGCTTTCTATACTGGATTCCTGAGTTATCAAAAGATACTGCTGAATTCTGTGGATCGGTGACACTTGTTGTAACTTCATTGCTTGCAACTTCATTGTGAATTTCAAGGGATGTTAACAATATGTTCCCGTGCATATCCACCTAATTAGAAGCAAATTGATAATTAATAATGAATTTAATAAATCAAATATATATCATATTCAGAAATTATTTATATCCAGATAAATATTCATAAAAATAAACTGGATTATTTTAAAAGAGCATAAAAATAAAACAAATCGAAACAAATGCAGTATTTTTCCATCTTATATCAGCAATCATACATCTTCCTTTTTTTGTTTTTCTTCATGCCACTAAACTTGCTATTGGTACCTAATTACTGAAGATCTCAGTCATTGTTACATTATTATCTTTGTTGCTTCAATTTACATTTGCATACTAGGGGAGGGGTATGAATTCATGCCTTTTATCTCTAGTAGCACTATTTAAAGCAAACTGAAATACTTGAGTTTACTTGAGTTCACGAAAGTACAATTGCTTTCACTACCATATTTCACAGAAATTATTATTTGTGCAGCTATATTAGTCTGAAAATAAAGAAAATAGAGAATGAAATCTGGAGGATGGGGTTGTTTCTTATGTTAACAACATTTTTGTGAAATTATATGGTTATGAAGACTGAGATTGAATTATATTTTCAATTTGTATTTTTCTGGTGAAAAATATAATGAAATATAGTGTTTCTTTCTCACTTTTAGATATCAAGAAACTGAAGTTACATATTTTAAAAACTTTAAGCATCTACCTATATTTTAAGATCTTCGAAAGAGACCTGTTGTTTTTTTTTTTAAAAAATTGTCTCTCTCCCATATTATCACCAATATCTACAGTAAGACTGACCTCATTCCTGTGATTAGATTAAATGTGTTCCTCCAGTTCTTTTTAGGAGAAAAACATGTAAGTGTGAATTGTATTCCATTAATGGCCAAACCTTATTCAGCCTTATTAATAAATCCAAATTGTACTGTCTTTATGGTTCTAATGTAGATTGATTTCCTTGGTGCTGGTTAATAAACACATAATGTTTTTCAGTTTCAACATTTTAACACAGAACCAATTAGGAAAGCAACTGTTGTACTTAAACTTCATTTCTCCTTCTCATCAAACAGCACATAATATTGAGAAAATTAGAATGGGGGGACAGACATAGGAGTAATATGGAATTAATTAAGATTCCAGATGTGTGAAGATAATAAAACTCACATTTGATTTATCTCGGATCAGTATTGCAATAGTTATTGTTGTTGGCAGAAGCTAGAAATATCCACTAGAGTATACCAAGAGGGATATGAATAGGTAAAAAGGTATCACACAAGAAATAAAAAGAAAAATATATAGCTTTGCAAAACTCTTTCACACTAAAAGCAAGGAAAACTTTGAGAACAACTAGCAAGACAAACTATTTTGCTAGATCTTTTGTACAATATAAGATTAGTTTGTTATATCTTCAGTTCTTTAGGCATTGAATGAGGCAGAGTGTTGAAACAGCAACAAGTTTATTAACTCAGAACAGAAGCAGCCCTAAAGGCTGCTACACAGCTATTTATACAGTTAGCCTCTAGGTGGCAACCAATAGGTTTAAAGCAGGGCTTTTCAACCAGTGGTACGGGTACCACCTGTGGTACATTGGCACCTGGCAGGTGGTACACGGCTATCCTAGAAAAGTGGAAGTGGGGGAGGGGAATGAGCTGAACTGGTGGCAGCACCGCACAAGCCTGAGCGACAGACGGCTGGAGCTGCAGGGCTGTCAGGGCTCAACAGAAGCACCAGGATCAGTGCCGCTTTCCAGCTGATTGGCGCTTCTTCGGGACTGTCAGGGCTCAGTGGAAGCGCCAGGATCAGCTTTTCATCCATCTACTAATGGACCTGCTGAAAAAGCTAACTCTAAGGTGGAGCAATATATTAGGTGCTACATGAACTACCAACATACTTCTTGGGCTGACCTCCTCCCCTTTGCTGAGGTGGATTACAATAACACCGTACCTAGCAGCACTGAACTCACTTCTTTTAAAATAGCCACTGGTAGGGAGTTTATTCCCATGCTTGAACTCCCTCAGGACCCTCCAATTTCTCAGACTTTAAATCAATGGGTGACTTCTTGGAAAACCGTTTGGGACAATGCGAAAGTGGCTCTAACCAAAGCCTCAAAGGTTTACAAAGAGCAGGCAGACAAGAGGAGGGCACCCCAGAAGTCATTTCATGTGGGGAGAAATGTTTACCTCTCTACAAAATATTTAAGACTTAAACTACCTAGCAAAAAATTGGGACCAAAGTTCCTTGGACCTTTCCCTATAGTGCGAATTATAAACCCAGTCACAGTGGAGTTAAAGCTTCTTCCCCTTTTAGGAAAAAAAAATCACCCTGTGTTTCACTGCAGCCTATTGAAACCATACCAAGAATCCTCATTAAGATCTCCTGGGAAGTGTAGTCAGAAGGCATGCTGATGCTCAAGTGGCCACAACTTTCCCAAATGTCATTTCTTCATTCTGTAAGTTAACCCATTTGATTAAATAATTGTTGCCCTATAACTTCCAAGTTTGCCTAATTAAAGGTTACAGACATGAGAATTTTATTGGTATATAGATGGTGTGCAAATAAGTGATCTTATGTGTGCTTATGCACAAGTGCATTTCCAATCTTAAATTAGAAAATTTGTAGTTTTGGAAATTGTAAAGCTCACTCACATACAAAATATATGGTTTTTTTACTGCTTATGTTTTGGATGTAAGTGTCTCCCAATTTCCCATTTTCTTATATTCATATTCTTTACATCTTCTTTTACCAATTTAGTAAATAAATGAATGTTGGTACATAGTTAGCATTACTGAATAAATTAAAACTAATATTATATATAACTTTTAATTTCTTAAGAATCTTAAGAATTTTGTTCTCATTTTTAAAAAACAAGCTCATTTTTGTCTGCATTAAATTGCACCTTTTAAGTTCAAGAAAAATCATTTGCAGATCTCCTTATATACATTTTTGTATATTTTTTCTTAATATATACATTGTAAATATTTTTTCTTAAAATAATGCAAATAATGCAATAAGTATAATTTTAGAATACATTCAAATATATGTTTTACTTGGAGAAATATTATTTTTAACAATATATTTAAGGCTTAGTATGCATTAATGTCAACTATGAAAATGCATATTAAAATTTCCCACTTTTAGAGCTGTCCTTTCCTATCAAATGTTATTATAGTAATACTTATAAATTCAATTGCAAAAACAAAATGTCAAGGAATTCGACTGTTTATTATTCTGCTGTACTAAGTAATGTAAGACAAGCAGGACTAGTCTCTCTGACATATTTTTTTCTTTTTGTTAAAAGAAGTTTTATAACTTCAGGAAACATAGAACGTAAGGGAAAAATTCTCAAGATTCACCATCTTGTTCATTTTTTTAAAAAAACGATATTATTATCATTATTGTTTCTTTTTATTCTGTGATCAACCCAATTGCTTAAAATTGGAAAGAAGGAAGGAAGGAAGGAAGGAAGGAAGGAAGGAAGGAAGGAAGGAAGGAAGGAAGGAAGGAAGGAAGGAAGGAAGGAAGGAAGGAAGGAAAACTACATTAAGACCAATGATGAAAGGACAAATTCCTATGACTATTTTTCACTATTATGATTTTCAAGTTTGCCACCTTTTTAGGATTTTTTGTGCTTATTGCATTCTGGTATATGCTATATATTTTATATTGATAAACTGTAATGAATCTAAAGTGATGCTGATGGCTATGCTATCTGTATAATCTAATATACAATCCAACTAGCAAGGTAATAGTACTTAATTTCATTGATTGGAACTATCCCTTGAAGCTGAAACTAAGACAGACTTGTAAAAGATATGAAAAATCCTACCCGGTTGCTTTCAAACATAGAGCGATCATTGTTTGCTTTAGCTGTCTTTTCAGCAAGTTTCTTCTGCCTTTGAGGGCCCTTTCCAAAGAAGATATAGTTGACAAAGGCATATTCAAGTAAGGCCAAGAAGACAAATACAAAGCAGCCCATAAGATACATATCAATGGCTTTGACATATGGAATCTTAGGCAAAGTCTCTCTGAGATGAGTATTGATAGTTGTCATAGTAAGCACAGTTGTAATACCTAAAAAAAAGAAAAACAAGAATCAATATCTTTTTTGCATCATTTTCCTAACTTATTTCTGTAGCAATTTCCAGGAGTTTCTAGTGATGTGAAAAAAACTAAGTAGAATTGCAAGACAGACAACATTCTAATAGAAGAAAATATATGTAGCTCAGAGTTGAACTGTGGAGTCCTTGGTGCTCTCTGAGCTTGGTTGTTTGCATGCAGATGCTTCATTACCCAGCTAGGTAATATCATCAGTATTGTACGTGTGGGATGTCTGGCAGTGTTGATGCCCTGTGGTTAAGTCTGTCCATGTGTTGTGAGATTAAGAACTTTCATCATGTATTCTGATTGCCAGTTGATGTTCATGGATGTGCTCTGCTAGCCTTCTGCCTGTCTAATCCTACATATCTTTTAGCTTATACAGTTTTTACCTTTTATGATTGTAAGCTGCCCAGAGTTACTCTGAGGCAAGATGGGTGGCCAATAAATTTTACAAACAAACAGTGACTATTATAGTCCTTACACTGTATGTTGTAGATTCTTCTTCTTCTTGAGATACTGGATCTTTTTGTTCACTTAAGATGTTTTGAAGATGTTTAGTTGGTTTGTGTGCTACAGTACTGCTATGTGGTTGTAGTAGCCTTGTTTCTGATATGTTTTTAATGTATTAATGCTTTTAATGTGTTATTTTTCTCATAGCTTGTGTTGGTTGTGCTGTAGGGTTCAATGATCAGGTACGTTTTGATAAAATTGAATGGATATTGTTTTGTTGGAAGATATTTGACAGGTGGTTGCTTCCTATTTCTGGTGTTCTGGGTTACTGCAATACATTTGTGTTCATCTGAATAATGTTTTAACACAGCTGCTTTTGGGGAAAGTAGTGGAGCATTTGATTGCTGTGGGTGGTTTTTCAGTAGAGTTGTATTTCTAATTTGACCTTGTCTCCTTTGCTGATATCCAAGAAGGGTGGTGTGTTGTTGTTTTCTTTTTTCCTTATGAATTTTATTCTTTTGAAGAAGTTGATTGTTTAGTGAGTTTTCTCTAGTTGTTCCTTTTTCATTATGTTGAAGATGTTATCTACATACCAGCCACTATGTAGGACAGAAGATTAGCAGAGCCCACCAATGAAGATTAACTAGCAGTCAGAAGACATGATGAAAACTTTTTAATTGTACCACACATGGACAGAATCAATCAAAATTTCAATTGGGAAATTGTGAGTATCCTAGACCAATCCAAATCCAAAAATTCCAGAGAATTCTTTTAAGCTTGATGTTCAGACTAATCAGCCATTAATAGACACTTAGAAATAAACCATATTTACAGACGAAAAGAGGTAACAAAAAGGAAAGAAGTAATAAAAAAGTCCAGGACACATCCCCTTCCAGCAGCCAACATCCAGATAAGCAGGGATTAACAGGATACAAAGCCCTCACCAACACTTGCAGGGCAAGAAAGAGAGAAAAAGAGGAGAGAGAGAAAAAGAGGAGAGAGAGAAAAAGAGAAGAGAGAGAGAGAGAGAGAGAGAGAGAGAGAGAGAGAGAGAGAAATATTTGAAATTAACAAAACCTAGGGAAATCATGATTCCCTGGAAAAATAACTGAAATGTTTCGAGTACTAGTACAACTCTCACAGAAAGACTTCATAGCTGTAACATTTTTTCCTGAAATATATAATCAAAAAGTAGTATTCGAATGTGATCCAGGTACATGCATTATTACTATTAAAAATAGTGAGAAGCTTGGAATACTGCTTGCAATCTCACAAATTGAGAAAGTGAATACTAAAAGTTTTTTAAACTAGTGTCTCTGGCAGATGCTCTGAGCAATACTTCTGTACGTGTAAAAGCTGTCCAACTTGTATACCCTTGATGTATGCTGAGTATCCTTCAGGGTAAGTTGAACCTATGGTATAATAAATCCAGAAGCTACCATGCCTGGAGGCACCTTGACCAGCATTTACAGAAATGGAGAGGAGCTTTCTCACACAATGCTGGCTTTAAGGACTTGGTCTTACCCAGACTTTCATCAATTGTGTCATCAAGTAAATCAGAGGCCTCTAAGGGAAAAACTTATTAGAATTGGAAGAAAAAGAAGACATAAACCTTTTTATACCACTATCTTTGCATTATTCCTTCAAATTTATGTGTCCTTAAATTTGAATTTAGGGTACCACAACTTTCCTCTAAAGTCAGTTCTTCCATACCATTCCTAGAGTAATAAGGAAACTGAGCTCTATTTGGAGAGTTCAAATAACAGATTTTATAAAAATTGTTATATATTTCAGATGAATCGTTACTGAATCAATCCAGATTAATACAATATTTATATAAATGATCTTGACCTATTAATAAGTTGCAAATTCTAGAAATTGATATTTGATAGTGCAAATGAAGTAATGTCCTACTCATCCCCATTTCATACCAAGAGCCACTCTTGCTGCTGATGCATCATAATTTATCCAGAATGATACCCATGATAAAATGGTAATCAATATTGAGGGCATGTAGGTTTGAAGAATAAAATATCCAATATTCCTCTTCAACTTAAAACTCAATGATAGTCTTGGATAGGCACCTAATAAAAAACAGATAGCCATTAAGTTGTGATATATTTTCTTTAAAATAAATCTTAATGATAATAATAATAATAAGCTGGAATACTTTTACCTTCTATCTAAAAATCATTCATTTAAATTACTTGCCTGATATTTAAAGTATAATGAATAAAATATACTAAACATATTGCAAAATTAGTGTGTATTAGTGGAACCTATTACTACCCAAAACAAGCATAGGGTAGCCCATAATTTGAAATTTTGTGCAGAAATTTTTTTAATGTAGCTATTGTCAAAACACAAATATTAGTATTAAATATTTTAACTCAGTAAATTATATTTGATTGATTATGTGCCACTGACTATTATTAGCACTATTATTATTGGTATTAGTATAATACAGTATAATAAAATATTAATATTTTCAATTAGCATAATAAATACTATAGTTGCATTTCTCAAACTGTTTTAATTATGAATAATTTGAATGATAGCTTGTCTCAGGACAAATAACTTGTACTGGAAAGCTGTTCTTGACTTTCTGCTCTCTTTTCAACATAAATTATAATCCTCAATTTTATCACCCATACTGCCAATTGACTGCCTTGTATAATCTATTACTTAATTAGAACACATATTTCTATTCATGTGTTTATTTTTTAGAATTTCCTATTAAAAATATTTTATTAGATTGGAAAACCTGACCCAACCAGTTTTCTAAGTCTCATTATTCAGGTAGTAATCGACTTATGACCATAACTGTGCCCAAAATTTCTGTTGTTAAGTGAGACATTTTAAGTGAGTTTTGCCCCATTTTATGACCTTTCTTGTCTCAGTTGTTAAGTGAATCACTGCAGTTGATAAGTTTGTAACCCGGTTGTTAAGTGAATCTGGCTTCCCCATTGATTTTGCTTGTCAGAAGGTCACCAAAGGGAATCACATGACCTTTGGAAACAGCAAAAGTCATAAATATGAACATGTTGCCAATCATCTAAATTTTGATCATGGGAATGCTGCAAACGTAACTGTGAAAAATGGACATAAGTCACTTTTTTCAGTGCCGTTGTAACTTTGAACGATCAATAAATGAACTGTTGTAAGTTAAGGACTACCTATATGTAGTTTCAGATACAAATATTGTTTTCTTTACTTAAAAATCATCAAATAAACTAATCAGTTTTAACATTTCAGACCTGGTAACACCAAATATTTATAAAGAAAGAATGAACTAGCACTATCCCTATTTTAATTACCTTTTATATAAAGATAAAATAGATAGACATGCATTAGAGAACTAGGAATAATAGAAATTCAACAATTAGGAAATACATGCCTGTGGCAAAGACAACATTTTTGGACACAAGTTTATATTCCACAATAGAAAATTGAGGAAGCTCAATTCTTTCTACTCCAGAAACTGCATTGTCTCCACCTCTCCAATAAAATTCTATGTCATCTGTTGTGTATCCATCTGGAAACAAAGCAGAAATGCTTTAGTATCTTGTTCTCAAAATATATGATAGTCTCACTTTTCTTAAAACTTTCATTCTGCCCTAAAGAAGAGAATAAAATTTTCAACTCCTAAACTTTTGGTGAGTCAAGCATATATTCCTCAAAATTATTATTAATAATATGTGTGTATATCCATTCTAAACCATGTTATACATTGAGATACAATTTGAAGAACAGACTAATTTTTCTCCTTGCTTTATGACAACAATTCATGCTGTTTCACATGGAACGAATAAATATATGCTATATGATCATTAGCAACAACAAAGCTAGTGGAGGTGACAATATTTCAGCTGAGCTATTCAAAATCTTAAAAGACAATACAGTAAAAGTGCTATACTCAATTTGCCAGCAAATTTGGAAAACTCAACAGTGGCCACAGGATTGGAAAAGGTCAGTTTACATTCCAATTCCAAAGAAAGGCAATGCAAAGAATGTTCAAACTATCACACCATTGCACTCATTTCACATGCAAATAAAATTATGCTTAAAATCCTACAAGCTAGACTCCAGCAGTATGTGGATCGAGAACCTCCAGAAGTACAGGCAGGATTTCGAAGAGGCAGAGGAACG
>NW_015386422.1:144608-162527 GCF_001527695.2 Protobothrops mucrosquamatus
TCATTGACTATGCTAAAGCCTTTGATTGTGTGGATCACAACAAATTGTGGCAAGTTCTTAAAGAGATGGGAGTACCAGACCATCTTATTTGTCTCTTGAGAAACCTATATGTGGGTCAAGAAGCAACAGTGAGAACTGGACACGGAACCACTGATTGGTTCAAAATTGGGAAAGGAGTCCGGCAAGGCTGTATTCTGTCACCCTGCCTATTTAACTTATATGCAGAGCACATCATGAGAAAGGCAGGGCTAGATGAATCAAAAGTTGGAATTAAGATTGCCGGGAGAAATATCAACAACCTAAGATATGCAGATGATACCACTCTAATGGCAGAAAGTGAAGAGAAACTAAAGAGCCTCTTGATGCAGGTGAAGAAGGAGAGTGCAAAAGTTGGCTTGAAACTCAACATTAAGAAAACCAAGATCATGGCATCTGGCCCTCTCAATTCCTGGCAAATAGATGGGGAAGAAATGGAGGTAGTGACAGATTTTATCTTCCTGGGCTCCAAGATCACTGTAGCCAAGAAATTAAAAGACACTTGCTCCTGGGGAGGAAAGCTATGGCAAATCTAGACAGCATACTAAAAAAAAGAGACATCACCCTGCCAACAAAAGTACATATAGTCAAGGCCATGATTTTCCCAGTTGCAATGTATGGCTGTGAAAGTTGGACCATTAAAGAAAGGTTGAGCGCAAAAGAATTGAGGCCTTTGTACTATGGTGCTGGAGAAGACTCCTGTGAGTCCCCTGGACTGCAAGGCAATCAAACTGGTCAATCCTAGAGGAGATCAACCCTGACTGCTCTTTAGAAGGCCAGATCCTGAAGTTGAAACTCAAGTGCTTTGGCCACCTAATGAGAAGGAAGGACTCACTGGAGAAGAGCCTAATGCTGGGAAAGATTGAGGGCAATAGAAGAAGGGGACGACAGAGAATGAGGTGGCTGGATGGAGTCACTGAAGCAGTGGGCGTGAGCTTAAATGGATTCCAGAAGATGGTAGAGGACAGGAAGGCCTGGAGGAATGTTGTCCATGGGGTCACGATGGGTTGGACACGACTTTGCAACTAACAACAACAACAACAACAACAACATATGATAATTATTATAAAAATGTGAAAATTCATTCTGGAAAAATAATTTAAACTGTGTACAATAATGCAATAAATGTAAAGGTATTGATAGTTAAAATGAAATAAAACTGGATAATTTCATATAATGAGATAAATGTCGACCATTTCACCATGTATCATAACATCAATTATCCAAATGAGCTTGTGATACTGTCTTACAGATTCAATCAGTTGAATACATGATATTATCATAATTATATGTTACCAACTATACAGGTCATAATTGGCTGGGATGATTAATCTATATGGAGTAATACCTGTAAAAATGGATAGTGATACTGACGATCAAGCTTTGAAGGCATGGATGGCATTAAAGGATGTTTGATTTGGGTCATTTGTCAGGTAATGCAGGTGACTATTTTTGCAATAAAATACTTGGAGACTTACATATCAGTTCTACTGTAGATACAGATAGACCTTCTCCTTGAAGACAATTCTTCTTAGAATGTAATTTCAATAGAGTCTTTGCTACATTTTAGTAGCATGGTTGTTTAGTAGCCTTTTGCCACATTTTTAGTAGAATGATTGAGCCTATAATATAGAAGACTGGATATCTCAAAAGTAATGTAATGGAATTCTCTAAGTCTGGGAAAGAAAAACTATGTTTCCAAAACATTGAAATGGAAACCAATCTGGAGGACAATCTGTCCTCCAATTCTATCTTTTAAGCAAGTCATTAGTCTAGCTAGTAAGGAATCTGAAAAAGGATCAAACTAGTCCCAGCATTGCTGCCTTGCCATACTCATTAACAATCAAACATATAATACAGTTATCTACTTTCCAAAATCCTATAACCTATTTACCTTTACTTGCACTTAACCAAGGAAAATTCAGTATATATGACATCCAGGATTGATCATTTTTTAATCTACATGCCATCTATATGGCAAAATCATTTACAGTAAAAACCATGTAATGAAATGGATAATAAAAAAATAATCAGAAAAGAATGGATCAATGCTTTTTAATTACATTAATGCATTTTGGAGATAAATAGTAAAAATCTTATTAGTAATTCATTAGCAGTAAGGAATAATAATAATATGCTTTTTTTCTTTTCAAGCTTTTAACTACTGCAAATTAGTCAGTGACTTCATCAAAAATGATCATTGCATATTCAATAGGCAAGATATACAGGTTTATCAATCTGTCTTCACTTATCAAAGAACACTTTCCATTAATTTTAACTTTTAAATTTAAAACATTCTTTTCACATGAGGCAACAGATGTACAATACTTAGGAAAAGGCCTAAACATAAGGATAAGTGCAGAGCTCCATTAAAATTCCATTTCACAAAAAAATCAATATCAAAGATACTGCCCATATCTTTGTTTCTTTGGGATCAGTTGTGGCTACTTTCAAATGTCTGTGCAGGCAGAAAATTTTCATTAAAATATCTTCAATAATTATCATACCTTTCTATTATATTTGGTTAAAACTTGAAAAGATTTTCTTCTTTGCAAAAATGATGGAAAATGGGTTGATGATAATGAACAGTGGCATTATTTGATTCATTGCTTCAGAACAAGAATCAGAAGAGATATGGTTCTGATATCTCATATTCAGAGACTTTGGGATTTAATTTCCACCACGTTTTACAGCCAGTTATAAATATGGATGTCCCATTGTTTGTCTTACTATTTGCAAATAACTCTGCAGCAAAAATAAAACTACTTCTTAACACTTTGTTGGTGTTTGGTAAAGATTTATAAAATTATGACATTGTTCAGTGTTGATTGCCTCCTTCGCGCTCTTGTCCTTCTCAATAACCTGTAGAATAAGTTCCATATTTATTTTGAAAAGATTCATTTGTTCTCTTAAATGGTTTAACTAACAAATTGCTCTGGAAACCATATTGGTCAAGCAATGATATCAAAATAAATTAAAATATAATTCTTCATCAAAGTATTAGTCTTCACTAGCATTTATTTTTTCCCCATTTTTTCCCTGTTGGTGTTGCTTCTTACTATTATTTTCTTTCTTTTCCCCACTATCAATACTTATAGAAGATAATTCCTTTTTGCCTTTGAGCCTTTGGTCATCTGAATTTCTGTATTTTTTTAATGTAATTCTTTGGATGTACCAGCTACTTTTTTTTCCAAAATATTTGTTAACTATAATCATTACTGAAGGCATTACATACTATATTTCACAATAGATTCAGACATTGCTTCAATTACTTCCTTTTTTGTTTTTTATTTTTATTTTTTTGTTGAGCACCAGTGGATCACTGTCATTCCATATGGATACTTTAAATTTCTTTACAAAATTCAGAATAATTATGAAACAGTGCTGCTGACAACTGCAAGTTGCAACTGCAGACCACGGTAGAAGATAAAAAGTGAGCTTGAATGATTTTGAACTGTTAAGAATGTGATGCATATTATGGGCATGAGAAATTAAATAAATATTAGTAACAAACTAAAAAAACTATTTTGCACAATATATTTCATATACCTGAAATTAATAGAAATACGTACAGCTTTCTATTTCCAGTGTACAATTTTGTTCATCTAATGGGTATCTTCTCAAGTCCATCATGCAAGCTGCAGTAGTTGTGATTCTAAAATAAAACAGAACAAAATGAATTATTAAAGAAATAAGGAATATGAAATAAAACATTTAAATAAATATTTTGAAATAAATAATAAGAGCCAATAATAATAAGAGCTTTGCAATAGTAGCAAATATCTGTAGCTTGGGTGTAGGATGAGGGTGAAGGTTTGTTCTCTGAGCTTGTGGGTTGGTTTCCAAACGTTTTGTTACCAGGCTAGGTAACATCTTCAGTGGAGTTTAGGGGATGTCAGTGTCAGTGTTATTCTGTTTATAAGGGCTTCAGGTATGGGTGTGTCAAGTGAGGATTTTGTGATGGGTCAGATATGAGTCATCACTGAGGGGCTTGTGATGGGTCTTGTGATGGGGAAGTTACATCAGGTCAGGATCATTGGGAGGTGAACTGCTGGTGGGGAGGAAGAGGGGGGCTTGTGTGGGTTGGTTGAAGGTCATTGTTGTCTCTGGTTGGCTGTGTGGTTTATTTGGATTGTGAGGGGTTTGTAGGTCAATGTATCTATTGATGGAATTGCTTGTAGACTGCCATAATTTGATGAACTCATGAGTGCAGTGGGTGGTAGATTGGCCAATGATTCTAGTGTTGCTCCAATTGAACTGGTGCTGTTTGGTGTCACTGTGAGTAGAGATTAAGGATTTGGGATCATGGTAATTGACTGTCAGCTAATGTTCATGGATCCTGGTTTTTAATTGATGTGATGTTTGTCCCCCGTAGAATTGGTTGCAATGGTTACAGTTGATTTTGTAGATTACATTGTTTCTTTCATCCTTCTGTATCTTGTCTTTGGTTCTGCTTAATTCCTGGTGGAGTGTGGCTATAGGTATTGCTATTCCTAGGGGTTGGAAAATTCTGGCTATCATTTCTGACAACCCTTTTGTATGGTAGGATTAGTTTTTGCATGTGGTCAGCTGCGTGGTGTGTTGTGGTTTGGGTGCTGTGTGTCAGAATACAAAGTTTTTGGGATAGTCATTATGGAGGAAGATGTCAAGTAGACATTTCTATTCTGCTTTTTTTAGTGTTGTGGTGCTGCAGTGTAAACTGGCCCTTCTGAAAAGGGTCTGGACACAGCTTCTTTTCTGTGTGGTGGGATGGTTGCTTGCAAAGCTGAGGATCTGGTTTGTAGTAGACATGGGATACCAGTTTTCCATTCTCCATTCTCCTTATGTTGATGTCAAGGAATGGGAGTCTGTTGTCTGTTCCCCTTTGCATGCAAATTTGATCCCAGGGAATATGTTATTAAGTAGCTGGTGTGTTTCTTCAATTTGGGAACGTTTGATGATGACGAAAGTGTCTTCAACGTAGCACATCCAGAATTTTGGTTGGCTGGTGGGTAGAGCTATGGATTTGAGTCATTGAAAACTTTGTATTCTGACACACAGCACCCAAACCACAACACACCACATAGCCAACCACATGCAAAAAAGAACCCTACCATACAAAAAACAATTGTTGGAAATGACAACCAGAATTTTCCAAACCCTAGGAATAGCAATACCTATAGCCACACTCTGCCAGGAATTATCCACAACCAAAGACAAGATACAGAAGGATGAAAGAAACAATGTAATCTACAAAATCACAAATCCTTACTCACTACCCACACTGACACCAAACAATTTGATTGGAGCAACACAACACAAAAATCATCGGCCATGCTACCACCCACCACACTCGTGAGTTCATCGAAGCCTGGCACTCCACAAGCAATTCCATCAACAGACACATTGACCTACAACCAGCCTACAAACCCCTTAGAATCCAAATCAACCACACAGCACTGACCCTCAATCAACCCACGCAAGCACCCCTCCCCCACCAGCAGTTTACTCCCCAATGTAGCCTCCCCATCACAAGACCATCACAAGCCCCTCACTGATGACTCATACTTGACCCATCAGAAAACTCTCACTTGACACATCCATACCTGAAGCCCTCATAAACAGAAGAACACTGACATTAACATCCTCTAAACTCCACTGAAGATGTTACCTACCCTGGTAAAGAAACATTCAGAAACCAACCCACAAGCTCAGAGAACGAACCTTCACCTGCAATAATAAGAGCTACAAATTATGTAGAGATATCTTTACTAGAGATTAATGTTTTTCTTGGCGGTCTGGATGGTGCTGCATTCCATGGTATGCCCTTGGAATGGCCATTCTGGCCGTTCTCACAGGACGGCACAATGAGTAATTTTGATTTGTTTCCTGATACTTCTCCCTATCCCACCCTGCAGTTCCCTTGCTCTGTTGCTTATGGTAGACTGACAGCAAGTGAACCATGGCTGGAATAGTTGCAGTCCTGACAGAACCTCACTAAAGTGGTTGTATTTTTACTCAGATTGTATGAGCAGCTATAGGAACCTGGGAAAAGCTTCGGTGCCTTAAAGAACTGGATCTGAATCTGAAATGATGCATAACCTGAAGCAGTGTTTCTCAACCTTGGTAACTTTAAGAAGTCTGGACTTTAACTCAGCTAGGGAATACTGGGAGTAAAAGTTCAAATCTGCAACACATCTTAAATCAAGATTGAAAAACCCTGGCATGAAATGAATATATCTGTACTGTTGTTAAAAACAGCATAACAATTAAAATATTATAGGATAAATACAAATGATAAAATATGACTAGTATTAGAGAGATTAAGTAGTAATAGCAATAGGAATAGCACTTAGACTTATATACTGCTCCATAGTGCTTTACAGCACACTCTGAGCTGTTTACAAATGGCAGCACATTGCTCCCAACAATCTGGGTCCTCATTTTACCAACCTTGGAAGGCTGAGTTAACCTTGAGCTGATCAGTAGGCATAGTTATATTTGTCTTACATGATGTATTCTCATGTCAGTTGAGAAGGCCACATCATATAGACAGGCTTAAGATACAGGAGGATCTGGACAGACTTCAACACTGGGCGCTATCTAACAAAATAAAATTCAATGGTGAAAAAAATAAGGTTCTACATTTAGGCAAGAAAAACCAAATGTACAGGTATAGTATAGGGGGTACCTTGCTCAATAGTAGCAACTGTGAAAGGGATCTTGGAGTCCTAGTGGACAATCACTTAAATATGAGCCAGCAGTGTGCTGCAGCTGCCAAAAAAGCCAACACAGTGCTAGGCTGCATTAACAGAGAGATAGAATCAAGATCACGTGAAGTGTTAATACCACTTTACAATGCCTTGGTAAGGCCACACTTGGAATACTGCATCCAGTTTTGGCCACCATGATGTAAAAAAAATGTTGAGACTCTAGAAAGAGTATAAAGAAGAGCAATAAAGATGGTCAGGGGACTGGAGGCTAAAACATAAGGAACGGTTGCTGGAATTGGGTATGTCTAGTTTAATGAAGAGAAGGATGAGGGGTACACGATAGCAGTGTTCCAATATCTCAGGGGCTGCCACAAAGAAGAGGGAGTCAAGCTATTCTCCAAAGTGCCTGAAGGCAGGACAAGAAGCAACGGCTGGAAACTAATCAAGGAGAGAAACCACCTAGAACTAAGGAGAAACTTCCTGACAGTTAAAACAATTAACCAGTGGAACAACCTGCCTCCAGAAGCGGTAAATGCTCCAACACTAGAAGTTTTTAAGAAGAGACTGGACAGCCATTTGTCTGAAATGGTATAGGGTTTCCTACCTGAGCAGAGGGTTGGACTAGATGACCTCCAAGGTCCCTTCCAACTTTTATTATTATTATTATTATTATTATTATTATTATTATTATTATTATTATTGTTGTTGTTGTTGTTGTTGTTGTTGTTGTTTTTGTTGTTGTTATTATTATTATTATTAATAATAATAATACTTTTGCTTGCTGCTGTTGCTATAATGAATTTTGTTTGTTAAGTTTATCTGGGTAAAAAAAAAGCTACCAAAACTATTTCACAATTTACATGGATGAATCCTGGATTCAGATCCAAATCTGGCTCATTTGGAAGAAACAGGTGATGTCTAAACTGGAACTGAGTTCTTACAATCAGCACCCATTCTGAAGCTTCTCCATTTTGACATATAAGGACTTGAAAATAGGAAAAGGATTAAGTAGTTGATGTACTGTAATTTGACAATTTATAGTTTTATTTTTCAACCATAGTGAACCCTTTATACCACAACTGTCTATGCTCAGTGCTTTGAAAAAGGATTATTAAAATGATACGTTGCAGCACATTGCTGCCATTCAATGTTCAATCTCCAATTGTTCTTTCTGTTACTTTGATACTAATGGAACAGAGAACACATAAGAAAAATAAAAATAAATACTTCTAAACTTAACATTATCTTTCAAAATTTGGCACATTTATTTTCTTAGGAAATTACTTCATTTTCATAGCAAGAAAACAAAGAATACCCTACAGAGTAAAAAAAATTCCCCAAACATATTATTATATCTTTCCCCAAACAAACATTTCTTTCTACCAAAATCATTACATCAGTTCTTCCAAACATTTTCAAATTTAATGTGCAAATTGAAAAATTTCTTACTTTCCACTAAAAGTCTTTAACCTGATATTCTTATAAAAAACAACTATATTTCATTTTATTTTAGATATAAAGATTCCATTCAGTTTCAAAGAACTATCCCTATATATTTCATTCAGTTTTAATTATAATGCTAATGCTGACAGCTTTATTTTTAAACACTTAGAGCAGGGGTCACCAACCCCCAATCTGTGGACCGGTACCAGGCTGTGGCATGCCAGCAACCGGTCCACACAAACAAGCAAAGCCCCATTCATGGGATGCAGGCAGCACACAAAACCATGCAATCTCCAGTCTGTAGAAAAACCTTTCTCCATAGAACCGGTCCCTGGTGCCTGAAAGGTTGGGGACCTCTGACGTAGAGTACATAAAATAAAATCCTGCATTTGTTACTCAGAATTTGTCAGGTTTTATAATATGAAGTTTCTTTTCCTGCTGGGAGGTATACGAGAAATGTATATGTTATATTTTTTCATAATATAGATTAGTTTATATTTTATAAAAACTATTTAGAGCCAGTATTTTAAGGCAGAGGTCCCCAACCTTTTGGGCACCAGGGACCGGTTATGTGGAGAGAGGTTTTTCCATGGACCGGAGGGGAGCGTGGTTTTGTTTGCTGCCTGCATCCTGTGAATGGGATTTTCCTTGTTTGTGTGGACCGGTTGCTGGTATGCCACAGCCTGATACTGATCCACAGACCGGGGGTTGGGGACCCCCATTTTAAGGTATAATCATATAGCCAAAGCGCAGCTATATTTAATTTTGCTAAAGTGATGACACACACAACTTTTGATTTGAAGCAGGCATTAGTTACATTGTATAGATAGGCAAGGGAACGGAGTTGAAACATTTGTATCAGCCAGTGTAAACAAATAGACTCCTTTTCCCCCCCAGGTTTTTTATTAATTTTCCACTGAGCACAGTAATTCCATTACATTTGAATATCATCAGTACAAGTCTCATAATCAAGTATTACAACAACTAATTCCCTCTCTTTCCCCCATAATATCTGCTGTCATATTCGAACCAATACATTTCTTATTCTATCAGCCACCAGCATTTGTACCACAAACCCATATACAAATTTAATTATTAGTATTTATACTTCTAAGTTTTGCTTAACCTTTGTCTCAACTCATAACAATATCTTAAATTCAAATCTTAGTTATTTGTAAACATTCAAACTTTTAGCCAATCAGTGACCTGATGCAGTTGTCCCAAAGTATTTATCTTCTCTATCATCTGTTTTTCTTTTTTATCTTCAAATTCCTTCTGATTTACAAGAAAAGTCCTTTCCTTGTTCTCTATTATCAGTTTCTTTTTTGTGTTTTCCATTGTCTGTATTTGTTGAGTATCTAAGTCTTCTGTCACAGCATTTGGTTGTTTCACTTTCTCTATAGAATTCTGTATAGATGGTTCTTTGGTTGAAGTCATAATTTGAGTTTGCATATCCAGGCTTATATGTAGAGTTTGGATAATCGCTTTTAACATACAAAAAATTTGTTCTTGTGCTTCCTCTGTAGAAGAAATCCATTCCTACTTTCTTCCATTGTAGTATATTAAACTAAAAAAAAAAACTTACAGTCAGAAAGTCCACCAAGTGAGGAGCTGAGCTGAGTTTCTTGCAGATGGTGCTTCAAGGTTGCTTTATATCTTATCTATTTTCAAAGCTGTCAACAAGTCTCTCTTAAGGAATAGCAGGTTACGTCTCAGAGTTAGTTGGATCTTTTCAGGGTTTTTCTCCCCCCCCCTCTATTTTAAGGGGGGAAAAACTCCAAATCTTCAATAGTAATTAGAATAAAATCAGAGAAAAAAATATAGAGAGTAGAAAGTTACAAGACGTATAATCCACCAATTTTAGGAAATAGAATTCCAATTAGGATCCCAGTATTTTTCCAATGTTTTAAACTCCCGAGTGGTTAATTGCCGTTGTTTCTAGAGGGAGGGCTAAAATCCCCCTTCCCTCACCACAGGGGGGAAAGTACTTTAGCAGCTTATGCAGGTAATTAAGTAATTAGGATGTAAGAGAGGCAAACCTCACCCAGTCCTGTCCACGCTACTTTGAAGTTGCCAGATGGTAACTGTTAGCAGCCTAGGGATGAGCCATGTTTCTATGGCCGGTCCTTTCGTCCGCCAGTTTGGAGGGATTGCCAGCTCTAATGGGAGAGTTGCTGCTCTCCCGGGATCCAGCGAAAGCCCTTCCTTGCTGGTCGCCTCTCCAGGGCGAATTTCAGCCCTTTTCAGGGGCCCCCAGTGATGTGAAACTGAATGGGGGAGAGAGAGCAAATCTCCCAGCCGTCCATGGCGGCTGCGTGACGAACCAGAAGCTGACAAATAGACTCCTATTGTGACCTGAGTTGTTGAATGTCATAAACATGAAAAGGGAAAGATAAAGATAAAGGTAAAACAAAGGGGAATTATTAATTGTACAGCTGCAGTGTCTAATAATTTTACTAGGCTGTCAGAAAGGATGTGACTAGACAGGACCTATCAACTGAGTCTGGAAAGGAAGGATGTGATGTATTCTACTGGACAGGTTTAAAGGTTTATGCTGAACTAATTTGGGTGTGGTCTCTGGGATTATACTTGCTGAGATCCACCAGCCTTTGCAAATGTTTCAATAAAACTTGTTTTGCTTTCCAACACCTTTGAAATGGAATTTATTTTATTCCTCACACTGCCAACATAATCTAATTGTGTTAAGAAAAGTAAAATGTGAGGCCTTTTGTAGATAGCCAGTGAAAATCAATGAAACACAAAGGACTGAAATTTTAATTGGAAATATGTTTGCAAATTAAGGTGCAGATTTGAGCCAAAATTAAATCAGCAGGACAATTAAATCAATGATGGTAACTGAACTGTTTTTCTAATCTCTGTCATTTTTGAATCTGAATTATGGAGAATCTTAGTAATACATATTAAACAAATAACCAGATATGTGACAACAAATTGCATGATTAGGTCCTGTAAGTGATTTACCATATGATCAAAAAAAGATTCCAAATCATAATGAAATACTATCCTTCACTGAAAAAAATGGTTTCTTGATTAAGGCTAGAAACTAGGAAATTGTGAGTTCTAGTCTCATCTTAGTCTCATCTAGTCTCATGGCTGGGTGACTTTGAGCCTATTTTCACAAAACTAAATAGAATGTCATTTGATAGTAGGGATGCATACTTTTCCTTGTGCCCATCTGAACTCTGAGACTAAACTTTTGATTATTCTGAGACTAAAACCTAGGCTAATCAAAATAGAAAATATTTTAAAAACAGATAATTATAATATCCTCCAACTACTGGATAGAAATTATGTTTATATAGGTAATGATAAACAAAATATTTGTACATAATGAATGGTTATAGTTCGATGTCATGGAACTAGAAAAAAAAAGGCAAATCCAAATGGTCAAATTTAATGTAATATTATTAATCCAATTAACAGTAATCACTATGGTAGTATGGTATGATATAATGAATGTAATGCAATATAAACCACAACAGTCAATTGAAGGTATAGAGTGCTCTTTTATGCCTGGAGTCATGATGTAAAATAGATATACTTTAACTTTCTTTATTTGTCATCCATATTAAGGCACAAGTATGTCCTATTTTCACGGATGTTGGTGTGATTTTTTTAAACCACAAAATAAGTAATAAATACGCCAGTCTAATTTGGATTGTAATCACATTACAAAAATGTAGAGTAGGGAGAACAGTCCCCCTGCCCTTTCCTGCTATTCACTATCATTTGAATATTTTTGTACAATCTGAGAATTTAGTATGAAATATAAATGTTGTTGAGCTGATTTCAAAAATTGTCATATCAATATCAAATTCTACATACATGAAAGGTCTTCTTAAGATTATACTTTCATGGTTAATTTCAAAAGTGAAAAGTGAAAATGTCTGGGAGATAAATTAGGATACAATATTGAACAGCAAATGTGCAATAATGAAATTAAGGATATATAAAATTAACTTTAGTGTGATTATCAGCAGGTTTTAGACCTGTGCAGTGGATCAGTCTCTGAAAAGTTCTTGGAGACCATAGAAATGAAACATTTCAAATCAGGTACATCTTTTTGTAAGTGTTGCAGAGAGATGTGATGTTTGCACTCCTGCCTACTGTGAAGGAGTCCTTGGAGTGCTACAACACCTTTGTTGAGTTATAAACTGTAAACAACATTGAAGAATCTACTTGTAAGTTCTCTAAGCATTGAAGAGCAAGGTATTAATACCAGAAATACTATAGAAAGAACTTTGCATTGATTATTCCTTAGGGAGAAAATAAGGTATGAAACAGATATCTACTTAATGCCAAATTTACCTAGGGCTGCTGGTGCAAGGAGCCTACAGAAATACTTTATTGTGCTGGTGTTATACACAATAGAGGCATTTAAAAGCTATGAGCACATGAACCATTACATTAATAATACTGAACCCTGGACTACAACATTTTGGCGTGAAATTGTTGATTTCTTCTAAGTCTCTGCACAAGCCCTGATAATGTCATGCCCAGAGGATTGAGCATTAGCATCAACATGCTGTTTGGAAGTTTCCTTTAATAAGCTGTGATTTTGATATTATCTCTTAAATTTTAAGCTGACAGTTTTAAGGGAGATGTAACTTTTAGGAAATATTTAGAAAATACAATTACTTAGTTATAGAAAGAGGCAAAGAGGAAATATTTATAATTAACATAGCAATATGCCTCATATTACTAGTTCATCTGTTAATCAAAGCTATTTACAGTATGCAAACTGTCAGCAACACAGCTCAGATCTTTCTCTCTTTTAATTGAAAACACCAAAGACTTAACTTTTGAGTTGAAAATCATGTATTTAACAACATATTTAGAGCCCTTCTTCAGGTAAGTTAATTTTCTTCAGGCAAGGTACCCTTCCCTCTATTAACCGGAGATAAATTTAAGGCAAATTGATTCTGGTTGATTTAATAGTAACTTACTTTTATTTTATTTTATTATTTTATTTTATTATTTTATTTTATTTTATTTTATTTTATTATTTTATTATTTTATTTTATTATTTATTTTATTATTATTTTATTATTATTTTATTTTATTTTATTTTATATTTTATTTTATTTTATTTTATTTTATTTTATTATTTTTTTATTTTATTTTATTTTATTTTATTTTATTTTATTTTATTTTATTTTATTTTATTTTATTTTATTTTATTATTTTATTTTATTTTATTATTTTATTTTATTTATTTATTTTATATGTCACCCATCTCATTATCAAGCAACTCTGGGTGGTTTATAAACTCATTTACCCTAATTTTAGAATAATGTGGATACTTTTGATTTCTATGACATTTAAATTATAATAAATGTTCCTAACCCTGCATATGCACAAAAATAAAGCTAAAGTATATTTGGGTCTTTAAATAAACCAACCTTTCTCAACTTTTTATTTTTTGCTTCTGGAGGTATCCTTGAAATAATTTTGAATGTTTTAGGTAAATTCTGTGTAAAAATTATAATATCTACAACATATGGTACATTAGTGTAATCAGCAAACTGAGTCATGGCATGTAAAATTTATTAGTATTATAAGTGCTAGCTGTTTTTTTTTTAATCACTACCTCTTGCTTAATCCCTAATGACCTTTCATGAGACCTAGAGGTCTAGACTGAGAAAGTTGAGATTGGCTGCTTTAAAGCTACATAATTACATATCTAGCACTTGTGTCTATAGGCTGAGAAATTTGTTAATATGCAGGTGGATCATAAGCTTTCCCATAGATTTTGTTGACAATGTTAATAACTAATTTCAGGATAAACAGTTTTATTATATGTGTATAAAGAGACTGTTAACACCAACAAGCATAAGCTAAACGGAAGATGAATTGGACTGACACAAGGAAGGGTTAAAAATATTTCTGAAGAATTTACATTATGGAATATGGATGAATAGATAAACTTATAAAAACTGGAATAGCTTCACAGCTGGTCTATGTCTTTAGGATAATTTTTTTTAGTAAACATCTGTCAATGCCTGAATAATTCTCTAGGCAAGGTGCTCAGGCATATTGAGCATAAGGAGAATGCATGTCTTCAGTATAACAGCAACAACTGTAACTTAGAAGAGACATTAAATAATCAAATAATAACCATGCCCCAAATCACAGCACATTAAAACAATGGGCAAAGCAATTTTAAAAATGAATCATTCTGGTTTATAAAAAATGCCTTATAATACTCTCTTGTTATTAAACAGGAAAAAACAACATAATAATACTCAGTTGTTTTAAGATATTATTAAATCCATGCCAAAGATAAACATAATGTTTCATTTTCTAATTACTTGAGAAAACAGCCTTTTCAAAAATAGAGAAATTGCTTATTTCCACAATCCAATTTTTAGTACCTGGAATAATGTCAGTTTTTCAATTTCTCCAAATAATTTTTAGGCAGCCTTCTGGTATAACAATGATTCCTCAAAGATAGTCAGGTTCCAGATTTTAAAATACAGTTCAATAAAATATTAACTCATCGCCCAGACCCCTTATTGAGGGAAAGAGGCGATCTAGAAACATGAAATATAAATAAATAAAATAAATTAATAAATAATATCCTTATCACTGTGGTATTTCTATATAAATATTATATAATATACACTCACAAACACACACAAATATGTTTGTATGTCTCTGTGTGTAATATTCCAAAAAATACAAGTGATTCAGAAGGCCACAGCATATGAGTCAATGTATCCTCAATTTTTTTACATCTCCAACAAAGAAAATTATATATTATTTGTGGAGACCTATAAACTTGGAATACAATTTTGATCAATTGTAAACTCAAATCTATTGAAACCGGTTTAAGATGTTTGAAGAACTTGCAACTCTTCATGTGACATTATCAGATATTTCAATTCTTTAGTTCTTAAATCCAAGTGATGTCAACTTTCAAAAGTGTTAACTTTTAGTAAAGAAATGTTGCAGACTAAGTTTAGTCCATGGACTCCATCAAATCAAGTCTTAGGTATCCTTGAAGTAGCTGAGGTGTCTGGTCTACTTTTTATTTTGCTAATCTACTGGACAGCCATCAAATCTCTTAACTGCTAATTATGATCAGAGCGTGGAGGTAATTTAATTGATTTTACCCCCCACAAAACTAAGCTAAGGTAAAATAAGCAGGTGTGACTTGTACTTTGCAGAACCAATCTTGATTACAAAATTGCACTTTTGTTTAGGAAAAAGAATGTGAATTTGAGGGAGAACAAAAGCATCCTAATTGGTAAAACAGCATGGGTCTTAAAGACAATAAAATATCTGAAACTTCAGATGTGATATGTCAGAGAGTTCCATTCTGGTAAAAGAAGATTGGATAGAAAGAAAACAAGAATATATTGGGAAACATATTTTAAACAGAACAGAATTCTTCCCTTGCTGAGTGCTGAGTGATAAAGATATCTTTCTAATTTTATATTACATAAAGCATAGCTTACAAGTTTGAAACACTTATCCCCATGTTAATTATAGTTAAATAATAACTTTAACCTATTAACTCTAATCATGTGACTGTTATAAAACTTACAATACATTCTTGTATAAATACATTCCTGTATTTATGTGTTTAGAATGAATGCCTAAATTCTAAAAAGACTCTCTAGTTAACATGCCTTTGTAGCCATACAATACTATATCATAAACCAATATTAACATTTATTCTAAATTAGTTATACAATGTCTTTCAAGTTGAGCACCATTTTTGAATTTTGAGTAATACACTTAAGTCCATCACTGTTTTCAGGAAAAAGGTACACGGTTGACAAATGATGAAATGCATGACAGGAACCTGATGTGCTTATGAGCAACATTGCAGTCAAAGAACAAAAGACTGGAACAAGAACTGTAGCATCATGACACATTTTCCATCACTGTCTTAACCAAAACTAGAAATGGACATGTGTAACTCATCAAAACAAACACAGGAAGTGGGAAAAATCAGAACAAAACAAAATAGGAAAACTAATAACATAGTACATATTTTCAAGTAAAAATTCCCACATTCAACTATGGCAGCAGAGATTGGAAAACCTGCTGCCTGAAATTCTGTAGAGGTAAACTGTACAAAATATTAAACTAAATTGCTTGATTCAACATTAGAAAGTAATTTATAAAGTTTCAGTGAAATGTTGCAAAGATTGCAAAATATTTGCGAAGGGTTGCAAGAGCAAGGACAATGGGTTGCATCAACTACAAATAAATAGAGAGACTTCCTCATTCTTAAACACATACATGCATAGTTGCCCCCATTCTCAGTACAGAGTAAGGGAAAAGTCTGGAATCCCTTTTGATGGATTAAACTGCCTTACAATGTATAGCAAAATAGTGATATGCCAGTGGTAACCAGTATAAGTCTAGTGCTCTAAAGTTCTCCTACTGAGATGACGAATCCCAGCAGAGAGAAATCACATTATTCCCATAGAACAGAATAATCCTCCTACATTTAAATTATTCTCAAGTCACAATGCTGATGTAAAATGGACTGGAATAATGTGATATCTATGGGAAATAAGGCACATAGAAATAATTTTGCTTGTGCATATTGCTCTTATTAAAGAGGGTGGCATAGTTATGTTCCTGCCTTTCCAATGCATTTTCCATGAAATTGGTTGTAGAGGTGAAGACCTTGGCACTCATTTGTCCCCCCCTGGGGAAGTTCTAGATTTGTTCATATGAGTCCCACATATAGCCTACTTTTCTAAGAACAAATGTAGACCTCATTGAATGTAGAAGTAGAAAAGGCTTTGAAAATGAAAATATTAAGACAAAATTTTCCTAGTTAAACTTAGTTAAAATTTAAACTTAGTCACTTGAAGAACTACTATCCAAATTTCATGAAATAAATTGAGGGTAATTCTCTGAAATGTACTAATATTTTACTCCAAAATTATCAAAGTTTATGAGGGAAGCAACCACAAAGCTAAAGCTGAAGTTGTTTTATACTGATCCTTCATACTAACAATGGGCAAATCCAAGCACAAAGAGGCTTTTATTGCTTCTGGAAAAGCCTTAAAACCTAATTCTGTGGGTTGGGTTGGCAGTCTGATGGGGGACTCTATGTTGGAGGTGGCTGGTGGACTAACAGAAAAGATTCCACCACTGTACCAATCTTCTTTTTGCTGACCTCTGTACACAATTTTTTAATATTTTATATTAAATATTAAACCATATTAATTATGGTTTTAATTGTAAGCCACCCAGAATTGCTTTGCAGAGTGAGATAGATAACATATATAATAAGACAAAAAACTTTATTGAAAAGAGTCACAATATTTTAGGCTTGAAACAACCAGACAATTGCTATAGTTACATAAAATTCTGTCTCCTAGCTGCCATCTATTTGGTTGTCCACAGTTGCTCTAATTAATTCAGGCTTTGCTATGTAAACCAGGTGAAAAAACCAGGACATTTTCCAAGATCTGTATTACCAACAAATAGGATCAGAGTTAAAAAATAGACAAGATTACCTGCTGTCTCTCACAAATACCAAGTCTCTTTTTCACACATGCACGCACACGCTGCCTACAAGCCTGTGGGTGCTCCGATCCTCTGAGCTCGGCTCGACCCCCAGGGACCTTAGATCCTTCGGCTCGGGCCCACCGGCTGATGTTGTGCAACGCCAGGTCCGTGGTAAATAAGGCCCCCCTCATTCAAGAACTGATTCAAGAGGGGGGAGCGGACCTGGCGGGTATCACCGAGACCTGGT